>NW_019416826.1:216426-232803 GCF_000390285.2 Anoplophora glabripennis
CGAAACAAATTTTTTTTGGGAAAAATCCTCGAACAGGTCGATTTTTAATTTAAAAAATACATATTTTAGCATAAAAGGCGATTTTCAACCGTCATTTGTTTTCGAGTAATGATGTCGTCAACATTTTTCTTAAATAGCAACCTCCTATTTTTTTTCTCGTAAAAAACTCTTGGGTTTGAATCGGACCAATAGCGGCAATTGTGACGATTTACTGTCCCGTTCAAGAAAAAACTGCAGTCACCAGAAAAACAGATGTTGAAAAGGAACTGTGGATCGTTCCCTGCTCGCTCATTATTTCGCAAAATTGCAAACGGTGGCGGCGGTCATAATTATACTCATGAAGTTCCTGTACTAAATGTATTTTGTATTCTTCTTCAAAATGGTTTGTATGTTAGTTCGATTGATCCCAGACACAGATGCCAGCTACCTCGTAATATAGGATCAAAATGAACTTGTCCCAAAACTGCAACTTCACTAGTTTCATTAACTATAGGTTTTTCAATTTCTCGTTTTTTATTGGTTACGTTCCCTGTCTCTTGAATTTTTTTTTACTAACTCTAGAACATACTTCCTCCTGACATGTCGATCTTGATGTTGCTCATTAAATAGCTGAGCTGTTCTATTCGCACATTTATTGTTCATAAAGTAAAGCGAAATGATATTTACCATTTCCGCAATGGAAAAAACCATAGTGTTTAATTTTCAAAAACACAATTAAATAAACTACCAACCAACGCTTCCAAATAATACTAGAAAATAATTTGGAATCCACTAATTTTGCATTCATTGTGTGTGTATAGCATTCATTTCTGTTTTTTACAATTGTGTTTTTTTTTACGAAAGTGATAGCAAATCGCCAAAAGCCAATGTAACGCAAGAAATACTAAATTTATACCATTGGCGTACTTAACTCGAATGACTCACATTTTTACCGTTACTAATTGTTTGTACATAAGTTTCAACTTTAAAATCAAAATTCTTAATTATTGGGCGGAATTATAAAATTTAAAGTCTGTTGTAAAGAGAATTGTAAGAGCTTTCAAAAGAAACATTACTCAACCTCCAATGCCATTTAAATAGTTTGGGGTGAAGTTTACCCTTGCTTGGGCTTGAAAGTGGCGGAGTCAAAAATACCAGTAAAGAATGTCACCCTTTAATCTAAAATCGACGGGTCTGAGCGTTTTTCTACAATCTTGACGCAGTTCCTGAAAATGACTGTTTCGTTTTCATTTGCTTTCATAGTAATATTTGACATAACATTTGAAGTATATCTTTCTCTTGTACTTTTTTATCTAACTAAGAATTAGACCAGCAACAATTATGTTTTTAGTGCTTTTTTTTGGTACTTGTAACTATGGCACTAGATGCCACAGCAATAGACAAATATGTTTTAATATCTATCAACAAGTTTTATACATAGGTAGGTACTACATAGTTAAAAATAGGATAAATTTCAGAAGGTTATATAAGGGCTTACTTTTACAGATATAAGCATGCCAGTGATAAAAGTTTAAAACATTTTTCTGAACAAATTTTAAATACAGTGTAATATCGTAAAAATATAACATTTAATATATTTATAATATAAAAATTATACTCATCACAAGCTAATACTATTAAAATAAATATATAAACATATGTTTGTACAAACCCACACAAATAAGCGCGCGGTTCTGACTGGCGAGCATTGGACTAGAAGGAATAAGTCGTAAACGCGAGGATTTGGGATAGCGCTACTTGTAGCGTTACCCTTGTGTCTAGTACGCATTTGTGGGCGGAGCTGTCTCAGACGCAAACTTATTTGTATCGGCCTGGATATAGATATATTTTATGTTTACTTTCCGTGGCAACCTCAGGATTTGGAGGACAATTATGGTCTCTTCCTCTCAATTTCCTATGGGCATGGCATCATTTAAAATTTTTTCTGGGAAATAGTTTTTCAGTATTTTATATACTATAATTTATAAAATAAAATGCTATTCTGGTCAAAATTTATGTATTTTCAAAATTGTCTGAAAAAATAATGCAATGTTTAAAGAATAAGAGGTTTTATTTTTACGCAATTTAGATTATCAATAAAATTTTGTAATAGTTGTTTTATACAAGGTCTTTCAAATTGGTTGCACTAACATTGTTATTTCGGAAACCGTGAGAGATAGTTTTACAATTTCTTTTAGAATTTAGCATTCAGGAACTCTCCCAGAAATTATTGATTACTAAATTACATAATGTTTGTCACAATTAAACCATCTCTCTAATTTTCACGACATTAAATACAGTGTTATTGGATTTAACATATCTATTTGAAACACCTAATTAATAGATTTTATTCAAAACAAATAAGCAGTTACGTATATTCCAAAGGTGAATGAAAGGCGGACTTTCTGGAGATTTCTTTAAAAATAAATAAATATGCACAACATTGTAAGTTTGTGCCATTTTTCGCTTGAATACCAAATTGACATACGATATTATGAATTAAGGAAAATTAAATGAAATTTTATGAAGGATGAGAAGTAACTGGTATTTATTTATTACTTTTTAAGTAGTAATCCGAGAACATAATACGTGTTGTATAAAATTTACCTCAGACGTCAATATCACGACAGAAACCCACTAACTTTATATGACACGATTTAAACCTGTGTAGAGTGTTTTAATTTTATCTAAATGTAATTTTTAGTAGTTGAACAAACATTTCGACATTTCTTTTTAGTATTCTAATTATTAAAAGTTACATCTGTGTCTTATAAGAAGTGCAAAATTAAAATATAGAGTTAGCCAATTGTAGATCTATAACACTTATAATAATCAAACTATGAGCTGTATTTTACCTGGAAATATGTTAAACTAATTAAAATCAAGTCTAAAAATATTATTTTTGACACCAATATCTTCCCCCGTCCAATATTAAATTACACTTTCATTAAATCTCACTCATATTAATCAAAAACATAAAACTAATTTTTCCAAGTATTAGTTATTCTTATCAAGAAATAATACATAAAATTGTAAATATTGTAACAAACAGTTGATTTTACAGACCAAAAGAATGCTAAAAAATTTCCAAACTTATCTGTACTTGCAACAGACCAATATGCCCTGCGTATTAAAGTTAAACAATATTGTTTACATTTTGATAATTTTTTTTGGGAAAAATCCTCGAACAGGTCGATTTTTAATTTAAAAAATACATATTTTAGCATAAAAGGCGATTTTCAACCGTCATTTGTTTTCGAGTAATGATGTCGTCAACATTTTTCTTAAATAGCAACCTCCTATTTTTTTTCTCGATTCTGAAAGATCGTTTCATTGTCGATCGGACAGTATTAAAATGTTGCCATCTTCCATAGGAAAGTTTTCGGGTAAATGACGATTGAATGTTAGAACACGTAAATTTTATTCATTAAAAAAATAACAATTCCTATGTCAAGCAAATACAACTCATTAAGTTTTCTACCTAAATTAAGTGTTCGAAATGCCACCCACCGACTTCTTGACAATACGCAAGTCTGTGTAGAAATTCTTCTTGCATATTATGAATTATTTCTGGGGTAACTCTGTGTATTTCATCTATAATACAATTTTGGAATTCTTCTGAATTATGTGGTCTATTAATGTACACTTTGGAATTTAAGTAGCCCCATAAGAAATAGTCCAGGGGTGTAAGATCTGGGAATCTCGCGGGCCATTCTATCGGTCCTCGTCTGCCGATCCACCTCATAGGAAAACAATTGTCCAGAAAATCTCGAACAGGGCGTGCATAGTGCGGAGATGCACCGTCTTCCTGAAACCATATGGTGTCATCAGGAATATCAGGGTCATTATCGTTAGGAAAAATTACTGCAAGCGCTGGAACAAGACCATTTTGTAAAAACTCTAAATATCTCTCTCTTGTAAGGGTTCCTTCAAAGAAGAAAGGCCCTACTATTCTGTTGTCAACTATTCCAGCCCACACATTTAATTTCTGTGGGTGGTGGGTATGTGTCTCTGCCATCCAATGAGAATTTTCCCGACTCCAATACCTGCAAGTTTGACGGTTCACTGTACCATTGAGACGAAACGTGGCCTCGTCTGAAAAAAGTATTTGCCGGTGTAAATCTCTATTTACTTGACATAAATCCATCATAATTTCACAAAAGTGTAAGCGGCGGTCGGGATCGTCTTCATTGAGTTCCTGCACAAATTGAATTTTGTAGGGATGATATTTTTCCTCCTCAGGATACGTAGCATTGTTTAATTTAACCAATCGTGAAGTATTATGAGGACTATCTACCATACTTCTCAAAATGTTCTGTTTGTGATCTTCACTAACGCTTGGTCCAGGTTTTGGAATATCTACAACATTGCCAGTTTCTCTAAATTTAGATTCTATCTTACTGACTGTTGATTGGCTGATACGGCGATCTGGATGTTTTATCATTAAATAAATCGCAAACTTCCTGCTGCTACGGGCGAAACCGCTCCTCAGACAATGGTGGTCCTCTGAGACGTTCCGTAGTGGTCTCTGTACTGGTCACAGCCAATGCTTCCAAACGTTTGAGCGTTCATGCTGCTGGCATTTTCAGTGGTGAATCTGCAAATGGTTCGCCACGATTGTGACCCCGTCACCGGTCTTATATCGTCGGTATCGCTGCGTGGGCACCTACACAATATAATGGTGACATTGCGGCGAAAAGTCCCACTTGCGCATTGACAATGAAGTCAGTGCTGCCGCGCGTATCCCTACTCCTATGGAGATGAGTAGAGGGCAAGGCAGCGGATACGACCCCGCACCTCTGTACGCGTAACTACGTCTGCTCAGTACAGTAGCGGGAGTTGTGTGGGAGGTTTTTCTGGCGCAGTAAGATGATGACTGTCCCTTCACGTGTGTCTGAGGTATCGCCGGTGCCGTTGCGTATGGACTCAGGCCAGCAAGTAGTGTATTACGCATTAACCTCCCATACCGTTGATTGTTCTTTAGAAGAGGTAAGTATATTCTATTCAAACGAGCACTTTATTCACGATACACATTATTTAGATGTTCGTTTTCTAATTATTCTCACCAGATTATAAAATCCTCTGTCGTTTTGACAAGTACATCTGGTCGATGTTTCAGAAGTGGAGCAATTACTTCCCGGCAGTTAAGAAGATGTTCCAAAGTAAAAGTATTCTATTTTCCATAAGAAACATTTTGTTTTTACTGTGACATTTTAAAAAGAGTAAATGTTTATACTACCTAGCAATTACTTCGAGCGAATGCTCCATTTTTATTCATACGAGTAATGTACATATGGTATAATATTCTTTTACGATTAAATTAAATTTCTTAGTTGTTATACATATTTATTTACTTAATTGCAATATATTATTAGAATACTTAAGAAAATTATACATAAGGCATCCTTTTTTTTATTCGTACACCCTATCTAATTTAAATTTTTCTATGTATTAATTTTAAAGATTTATTGTTTTCTAGGAAATTTTAATAGCTGATAACTAAAAATGGGCCTTAAATGCACTTTAATATAATTTGTTCTATAATTTGAAGGACCGAATCTGTATATCAAAATAAGAGAAAAAGTTTATAGGTTTGCTAAACTGTCTCTTAAGGGTATTACTATCGTTTCAAAGATTCAAAATAATCTCTATTTTTGAAGACAGTATTTAAATAGCCAGACATCTTTGTTCACGTTCAATTTTTTTTTATTTTCTTAGGTATAGAATCTTTCCGTTAAATAGAGAAACAGCGAAGATCAGCAGAAATCACCAGACATAGGCCGGCTTCTAACTTATTATTAGTTCTCATTAGTATGCGATAGTACATGTAGGTCAAAAGCAGTGCTTTGTACCTGTAGGAAAAGTAACACCCTGTATATTATACCTAAATAAATAAAGAAGCATGCCAACTAAGAAGCCTCGTTGATTTTTACCTATTAACTTATGTTGATCCACGGAATATGTGGTCTTATGTTATCCACATGCTTTGCCGTTACCCATATAACACTTTTTTTTTATAAAAAATAACTTAGTTAACACTGAGTTGCGTGTATAACCAGCCACCAACTATTTCTTTCTTCAGAACTCTGTTAATTGTTCGTATTTAAGAAACTTATTTAGATTGTTCAGTAAGTATTTTAATAAATACCTACCTGTTCCGAACATTACATACATAACTCGTTCAACATTTAAAAATTGTTTAGTATTTCTTAGCTTCTGTCACTCTCTATATAATTTCAAACCCTTAACTCTGGTATTTATGCGTAACGTTACGGTGCCATGATAACATATTTAAAATACATAAATAAATAAAAATGTTACATTTTTCCTAATAGACATAAAGTATTTATACCATATAGACATTACGTAATTTACGATTTACGTGGCTTCGGCTCTTACTTGAGACACAGATAAAATTAAACATTTTTATCTTGTATAATGCTAGACAGTGAAAAAGAAACATCATGTATATTACATTCAGCTCCTCTAGCAAGCGTGTTCATTATTTTAATCCTCTGTTTAATGCCTTAGCGTCTAGAACGTAGTATGGGAATTTATTATTATTATTTAAGTATCGATATTACATCCACTAATACCTTTTCAATTTCTAGTTTTAATAGCCGTCATTATTTCTTGGTTAATTTTCTCCATGGCCATTAGTTTTAATCTCACACGGGATATATATGTTGCAGAAACATGTTCAGAAATGAATCTAAAAATGAAATAACTGTAAAATATTGCTTGCGGCAAGGTCTTCTTTTTGTAACTAATAGTCATATGTTACATGAAGTAAGCGTACCGACATGAATATTCCGCCCGTACTTGCTGTACCTGTTCAAGTATATACAAGAGCTTGAAAAAGTGCTAAATAATAATAATTAATTATTATTAAAGTAAATTATCTATTGTTTTTTTTTTGTTTAAAAAATAAACTTTTAAGTGAGCCTCATTTTTCCCATTACGTTTTACATATAAAAGTGCTTGGAGGATAAAGAAAGAGGGTCATTAAGTGCTATTTCAGCTCAATTGGAAAAATAAAAAAAACATGATTAATGTTAATGATAAATAAAATTCAATTGATTTTAGCCAAAACGGACTCGCCCCCCACCATCCACTATGCTATATACCCCCCAATAACTGGCCCACCTGCAACTACTATGACGGATAGTAATGGCAGAAAAGTGTCTTTTTTATACACCTAGGGCCAGACATGCAATATTCCGTTGATTTTAGGCCTAACGAATCCAACGCCCATCTTCCCATGCCCATTCCCATAATTTTAATCACGTCCAAGTATTGTGACAGGTAGGAATGCCAGAAAACTGTAACTGAAGCTCAGATAAACACAAACTAGGACTAGAGTGTAGTTAATATATGGCCGGGAAAACTCAAAGTGAACCTCTGACAGCAAGCTAAATCTGGACCTCGGACAAAGAAAATTTAACTGAAGCTCAGACATGAAATCTGTGTCTCAAATAGAAGTTCAGGCTGTCAAAACTTGGTGAAGCACCTGATTTACCACATTGGTGGTAAACTGAAGTTCAATCATGTAAATCGAAGCTGAAACTTGGACAGGGAAACTCAAACTCTAACAGAAGCTCTAGCTGGTAAAACAAAATTGAAGCTCCGTCAGGCAAACGCAAACTGAAGCTCGAACAGGGAAACTAAACTCGTACAGTTTGGTTCCCCGTCTTTGGGCCTTTGTTATTTTCTGAACGGTATTTCTTTCATTAAAGTAAATCTCTTAGTTCTACTCTTGGAGTTACCCAGGAACAATGATGTGGACGTGCTAGATTGCTGCTCCATTTGGGTTGATTTTTTAACGTGAATCTCCTTGCTCCTCACAAAGCAGATTTTTGCTCACCATTTTCATCTGAAGTTATTTAATTTTTTCCTTCATCTTCTCCAGAAGACTCACTTTCAGTGTAAACAGATGCGCTTAATAAGTAGTTAGAGTATGCGTCAATGTTATACTGTGTGGAATTTTCACGATCGCAGAGTAATTTTTGTGTTATCACTCTTGTCGTAATAGTTGGACATAGGTAGAGGAAGGTGGGTTGGATCCGTTTAGCCTAAAACAAGTTAACATTGAATATCTAACAATTTTATCATCTATTTTCTATAGTGGCGAATATTTTAATGGAAATTTGGAAACAAAAGCTCCCAATCCCCTCGAAATTAAACCCACATATGACAACACCTTCGCTTTAACCACATGGCAGGACTAGCCAAACACCTTTCTAAATTATTTAAATAACATAAATCCTAATATTCAGTTTACGAGATTTACTATTTTTAAATTTAGATCCATACACAACTTACCTACAATAATAAATGAGAATGAGGTAGTTTCCTTCACCGTCAAGATAATGAAAATACTTATTATTTCTTAAAAAAAATATATTTATTTTTTAATATTTTTGTGAAGCACTAGTTCGTTTAAATCAGTAAATTTTTTCATATTCAATTTTAAATTTTATCTTACGTGTAAGACGTCACTTAAATTAAGGAAATCACAGAATGTCTGTTGGTATAACTCGGATCGGTCGGTGGCCGAGCGGTTCGAGGCGTCAATACTTGAATCGATGAATGTTACTGTCGCGGGTTCGATGCGCGCAGATCAGCTATATTCGTACAAACGAGTTAAGTAGGTATGGTAGTGTGGAACGTTGGTTTGGGTCAATGTGTGAAATTGATACCGGTCGGCCTTTAACCAGCCCCCAAATTAATGAGGTTCTCCAGGTTTCCCTCATTCCTGCACTGAATGGTGGTTACTGAATAATATGCCAATCCCTCTGCCGCAGAAGTATCCGGCTTCTGGGCTAATCCTTGTGGTTAAAATGAGTAGAGATATTATTATTATTATAACTGTTTCTGATTTTCAGTTTCTGCGCCGATTTTTTAGGTAGGATTCTATGATTCCAATCTTTGGCAACTGATTTGTCAAAAATTAGATGTTTTGTTAACATTAATTTATATACTTAAAATATAAACTAAAACCATATCATTTGAATGTTTTGATAACACAGACTGACAAAAACAAAGTTGTGTGTTTTTGAGACGTGGCCCTACCTATCGTTAGTAAAACTTTCCGCTGAATCTGAAAATGATAAAAAAAAAATCTGACTTGTGGATTCCCCTCCACACACCCTCAATTCCCCACAAAAATTAAATAAAATTCAAACTAGCCATCCAACTCACCTATATTTAGTAAAATTTTCCGCTGAATCTGAAAATGTTAAAAAGAAAAAATTCTGATTTATGAATTCTCCTCCACACACCCTCAATTTCCCCTGAAGATTAAAAAAAATCCAAACTGGCTATCCAACTTACTTATGTTTAGTAGTCTCACGCCATACGTCAATTTTTTTTTTATCATTTTGGATTCGGCGGAAAATTTTACTAAATATAGGTAGGTTCGATGGCTAGTTCGAATTCATTTAATTTTTGGGGGGAATTGAGGTTGTGTAGCAGATAATCCATGCCTCAGCAATTTTTCTCTTTGTCATTTTCGAATTCAGCGGTAAATTTTACCAAAGATAGGTAGGTTGGATGGCTAGTTTGGATTTTTTAATTTTAATTTTTGAGAGGAATTGAGGGTGTGTGGACGGGAATCCACATGTCAAATTTTTTTTTATCATTTTCGGATTCAGCTGAAAATTTCACAAAAGATAGGTAGGGTCACGTATCAAACACACTATTTTTTTTGTCGGCCTGACTAATTAGAAACTTAGTTAACATTTCATAGTTCTGACAAATTTTCTTTTTTTTTTTATTTATAAACCAGTAATTATTAATACCAAGAATTTCTAATTATAATTTTGTGAGTTATTTTTAAAATACAAATAGATATTATTTTATCGTAACAGACTAATATTAACCTTTATTATGGCTGTCAGTTTAGTGGATGGATCTAGCAACACTGGAATTGTTCATAAAAATGCGAAAAAAAAAAAAAATTCGCAATAGACTTAAAAAATTTAAAAATCACTACCTACTGCAATTACTACATTTGGCGCATTTTGGTCTTTATATGTTAATTTAAAATTGTTTACTATATAAAAACTAAATTATCTTTATAATTAAAACTAGGGGTTTTAAATAAATAGATTTGCGTAAATTTATCAACGAAATGTCGTTTTTACACCTTGGCGCGTTCGACATTATTAGAATATTAAAACATTTGTACACGAAGCATATAAATCATCTTTTCAAATAATCTTTTTGATAGAGTAGCAAGGCACACAAATACAAATATTTTCGTCAAAATCGAAATGGAGAGTGAATTCTTTTGAATGCAAGTGCCGTTGGATGTAAAACGTTTAACTATTTAATAACCCTTTAGTTTCCCGAAATACGCCTTTTGATATCTATCTTTTTGACGAATATAATTTCATCTAGTTATTATACTGTCACATGATTTAAATCGTAATGTTGAGAAAAGTGTTGGAGAGTTATGTTATATTTGTTAATTATTTAATTTATATTTGTATGGTACATTGAATAATAATTTTAATTGTTCATTTTAAACAAATCTAGGAACATGTCTATATGTTGTGTAATACCACGAATCAATAAAATGTATTTTAGAGCTATGGTGAAAACAACTCCGACACGTTGTCGAAAAATTAAGAATTGTTTTTTTCTACTAACAGGATCACTAACTTAGTTGTTTTATTATTGACATATTTGTGCTAGGTGCTTACCTGTGTACTTTTTGCAACTAAAACTGAATTTTCCCCGTGGCATCTATTCTATAGGGTGTCCCATAAGCACATGATCAAATAGGTACTGTGACATTCTTTGGCTCAAATGAAGACGATCTGACCTACCTTCCATTAAGAAAAAATGTCTGGCTCCTCTGCTATTGATTGTCAAAGTTCTTGAAAAAAATTATGTTTTTTGTAATTTCTGGAGAATGTTACTATGGATTTTAATGAAACTTGCTGTGGACTTGTTCGTAAGTAAGACTCATGTTTTGATAAAGCAACCGCATCCATCCGCCTTGGGCAAGTGGTAAATTCTTGAGTGCCTTGGTACAAGAATTACCAGAACTTTTTATTTTATCGCTGGAATAACTTTTTTTTATTGATGCATCAGTCCTTTTTCGAGATTTTTGTGCTCTTGGTAAAATCTTGTAGCAGTCATAGTTTTTACGCAGAAAAATGTTTTCAATTTTAGATAAACATTATCACTACTACTCAAGTAGAACTGCTCACTACAATCACTACTATCGTAGTAAACGATAATGTCATTTTATAATAAATGCAGAAGAAAACCCACATGCAAGGCGTATTAACCACTTTCATGTGGAATTTCGAATAAATGTTTGAGCCGGGATCATCGGTGACATACTTCTGGGTCCTTATGTCATGCCGCGCCACTTGAATGGCGAAAATTATCTCAATTTTTTAATAATAATTTTCCAGTTCTATTGGAAGATGTCCCTCTCGATCTGCTCAGATGTGGTTCATACATGATAGTACTCCTCCGCACTTTAGAGAAGATGTAACAGCACATTTAAATAATACTTTTTCACACAAGTGAATCGGAAGATGTTCCTGTCGAATGGACCTCCAGGTCTCCCTATTTAACGGCATTAGATTTTTTTCTATGGGGAGCCTTAAAGAATAGTTTACGTCACTCCTGTGGAATCCCAGGAAAAAATAATTACGTAGGATTCAAAACGAGACCGACATAATACGGAATGATCCAGAAATGTTGAGGAGGGCTCAATTCAATTCCAATTGAAGGATCCAGCTATGCATCCAAGAAAATGGCTGGTATATCGAACATGTTTTGTAATTCCATCATCATCTACCGTATCTATGTAACTATCATCCAGTTTCAATAGAGAGAATTATGTCCTTTCTACGTTCGTCTTTACAATTTTTGCGCGTTAATAAAAAATAAATCTAATCAAATAAAATGATACCTATTCAATACGTCGCGTCACGACAGATTTTAAAACTGTAACCATTTTACTTTCAATATAGATATTCTAGGTAAAAGAATTGGCACAATTATTAGAGAAAGCAGTTTCTTGTAAAAGGGCAGATTTACTGCGATACGTCTAAAATATTGGTAAGTCGCAACAAAACGGAAAACATTTTTTTGCGTAAAAACTATGAATGCTACAAAATTTCATTAAAATCCATAGTAACATTCTCCAGATATTACAAAAAACATACTTTTTTTTCAAGAACTTTGACAATCAATAGCGGAGGAGCCAGACATTTTTTCTTAATAGAAGTTAAGTCAGATCGTCTTCTTTTGAGTCAAAGAATGTCTCAGTACCTTTTTGATCATGTGCTTACGGGACACCCTGTATAAATGATTCTGTTTTACTAATTGTAAGTTGAAGTAGCATAGAAGCGTAGATATAAATTTTTTAAATAATTTGCTTTTGGGTTACGTATTATTGAGATGGAGCAATGATTTTCGAAATATTGCTTTAATACTAAAAATGTTGACACCTTGAAAATTGGAAATTACCTCATGTCTGAATCAATTACTCAGTGCAGTGTCCTATGCCTCATTAACGAAACATCCTGTATATGTCATACAAAATTAAATTACCTGTTGCTATTTGAAATACCCTCTAGAATTAATTTTTGTAAACAAAGCATATCAAACCGATACATGGTGAGGAGAAGACAGGATGCAGTAGGCCCACGTAAATTCCGCGGTGGGTGTTTGTGATTTAAACAAATCGGATTGAAGAGGTGTGGGCCTCCACCTGACCGCATCTTTACGTCCAGATCAACGGCCTACCGCCCGCCGCCGTTGTATGCCGCTTCTACTGCTCAACTTCTCTCTGCACCTTATTACTATTGCTCTACGTGCCAATATATTATATTGAATATCTTTTATAGCCTAGCGTTGGACGTCGAAACTAGTATTGGGATTTTTTCCATTCAATAGGTCCGTATTAGCTGCCAGTCTTGGATTGCTTGGAAGTATCAGAAACGTTTAGCCACCTAAGTTGTAATGTTGTACTTTCAGTGAAAACAGAGGCAAAAACCACCGGTTCAATATACCCGATAGTTTCAAACTAATCCCTGATGCTGCTCAAACAAGCTAATTAACAATTTGCGGCACCCAAAATATAGGGTGGTCCGAATTGAATAGTACATTTGCCTGGTGATAAAACTTCCCAATACAAATCGTTATTTTTTGTAGCCTCCATAAATGTTCATCTTCTACCTGCATTATTTTAATATTTAGGACAGTTTATTGAAAGTGGATAAACCAGAGTGTATCACGCCATTGTCTTGGAATGAGATTTATTTTTTTCACGTCGAATGTCATTTTATTCTTGTACTGTGCATATAAACTTTTTTTCTATCCTCATTTGTCCACACTGAAAGAAAAAGTATTTGGATCAAATAAGCAGATAGTTTTAGATGGAATTATTTGCCGTAAATATTATTTTATTCTATTCAAATGTATGTACTTTCGTCAAACTATGTGAAATATTTGCTATTTAAAATTTTTCTTAAAATTTATATTATTTGTAAATATATATAATTTAATTCAAATCTTTTATAGTTTTGAAATTTATTATTTTAGACTTTAGCTACAATATCTCTTACAGTTCATCATAAACCGCAAACATATTTTTTTCCAAACTACCAGTTCCTTAAGGTGGCCATATTCCTGGCCGAGAAATAGTGAAATTTATGGCGTTTTTAGGTACTGAAATTTTTAAAAGTAAAACGTGTAGAACAAAAGTAAGCACAAAAATAAAATCCTTGATGTTTTGTTTATTCATTGTTACCATTTAAATTTACTCAAATAAAATAATAACTAAAAAAAGCGTTTGTAAAACATGTGTTTGCTGTTATTCTAACCCCACTTTTTAAGAATTATTTTCACGTACTTATAAATAAAAGTAAACAGTTTTATATGTAGGACTAAGCAAGTAAATGTTATAAGAATACTTGTGGAATTATATATAAAAAAGTTAGTATTTTCGTAGATTTCAGTACCTAAAACCTTGATGGTTTGATCGTTTTTTGCACCTGTTTATTCGTTTTACTGCGGCGTCTTTGAAAATACTCAGGTGGCATGACATAACATTCCTATTATTTGATAAGCTTTAGATTATTCAGTTATTAAATGTTTGAAATTATTTGTCTTTGCGGAAAACACTATTTAAAGAATATGGGGCCCTTAAAATATACATATACATTTAAAATTTAGTATTAATGTAGGAATTATTCAAGACAAATGTAGCATATTATAATCAAACTTATGTTTTCTTGAAAGAAAATTGTAGGTCACAGAATGGCGTAGGTGGGAAGTAGCACGATAGATGGAGCCAGCACATACGCTCTGTGTATACACATTTTGTGAGCAACGACACTAAAACAGCTGGATCCTTCTAGGGACATAATGATGAGGGCCATCAATAAGTCCCAAACCGACCTATGTCTGGTTGGTTAAACTTACGAACGATCCTAGCTGTTGTACTAGGTGTTGTGAGTTTGAAACTAAAATATTTTTTATTGCTGAGATATATTTATATCCAAATATATTCTTAAAATAAGTATATACAGGGTGAGTCATTAATAATGGTACACAGCTTAATAGCAGATTGTTAACATCAAAATATAGTGATTGAGCCAATCTTGCCTTAATCAATTGTTGCTCCGTTTCATTCTACTGGGTTTAAAGTTAAAAAATATTTTTTGCTATATTTCTAAGTATGTATGGATCGATTGTTTTGAAAATTAGTAGTTTTTTTTAACTAGAAATTATTGAACTATGTTCAATTCTAAATAAAGAAGGCATATTTGTTACAAATCGATAAACTCAACCGTTTTCGAGATACAGACGTTTTATGTTTTTGAGATTCGGTGGGAATTAAATTAAAAAAAATATTTTTCCCAAAGTAGTAGGCATTGACATAATAAATTGACAGTACATTATACCCCTGAAGTAAGAGAATATCTTAATAGAACCACCATTGGATTGGACGCGGTAGCGAAGTACCTTGGCCTGCACGTAGCCCTGATTTAAATCCGCTGGGTATTTCTTTTGGGGCTATCTTAAATTTCTAGTTTACAAATACATTATTAATAGTCAAAAACAACTGTGGACAAATATTCAAGAATCAGTTCATATTATCAAATATATAACTTTAAATTTAAATAAGTACATTGAAGTTGCTGGTGGTTGCTTTGAGAATCTTTTATAATTATTAATTTGTTAAGATATGCTTAAATAAAAATTCAGTTGCTGTAATGTTTGTCTTAATTCTTAATTCAGACTTGGTATCTTATAACCTAATTTTCTAATTTAATTCCCATCGAATCTTAAAACCTTAAAACGTCTGTATCTCGAAAACAGTTGAGTTTATCGATTTGTAACAAGTATATCTTTTTTATTTAGAATTAAATCTAGTTCAATAATTTCTAGTTAAAAAATTCAAAATTGAAAATACAAAAAGTTAACTATATTTTTACATTGATAGAAAAGTTTAACTAGCGCCCCTACACGTGACCCCAACACTGTTTGCATATTCGTATTTGCCA
Organism: Anoplophora glabripennis; assembly: GCF_000390285.2. NCBI lineage: Eukaryota > Metazoa > Arthropoda > Insecta > Coleoptera > Cerambycidae > Anoplophora > Anoplophora glabripennis. The sequence goes on from NW_019416826.1 coordinate 231,945, forward strand.
CCTCAAAAAATGCAAAATTACAAATTTTTAAAACTATCGGTCCATACATACTGAAAATATAGCAAAAAATCGAAAATTTTTTTAAACCTTAACACCCTGTAGAACGAAAAGGAGCAACAATTGACTAGGGCATGTTCGGCTCAATCGCTATATTTTGACGTTAACAATCTCCCATTAAGCTGTGTACCATTATTAATGACTCACCCTATACAATCATTTGACCAAAACTATTCAATTTGTATTAAACAAACAATACATTAATATACAATACAAAACATGTTTCTATAAAATCTATGTAGATCACAAAATTAAGAATAGAATTCGTTTAACCGTAAGTATCAAATATTTATTTTAAATGCTGTCTATTTTTAACGTAAGAAATTATATGTCTGGGTAGAAATTTAAAGTATTTAAATAAATAAATAATTTTCTTGAAATAAGAAAATATTTTCTTGTGTATACCTTAAAATCAAAAATCAATCATTTGAATCAAGAAATTTTTTTTTGCAGAAAATATTTAGAGTAATGTCTACGCCTCCGCCTTGTGGTTGGATTTTATTGAAATAATTTGTTGGGGTCCCCGGCTAGTGAGACTCTTGGGAAGGCGTAGAACGTTGTAATGCTGAGAACACTAATTAATATTTGACGAACTTAATAGCTTTCTTTTGTTTTAAGCGAATTCTTTTTTGGGTTGAGACTTTTTGTAAAAAAGTCACAAAAACTTTCGTAGAATAAATAAAAGTCGGATTTATGGATTTAACGTGGCCCGAGATTCAGTTGTCGATTCGTTTGTGGAGTGCGGTGTAATATGGCTGACTAAAACAACTAAAGATTCGAAAACTCTAAATCTCAAAAATAA
>NW_019416827.1:0-108481 GCF_000390285.2 Anoplophora glabripennis
GACTTAGAGGCAAATACATTTATTGTTGTGTAATATTCTTAAGGTTAAGTTGAAAAGCAGCTGTAGCTGAACTTCACCTGTCATTCCACTTGTTCTTTTATTTTTGTATGTTTGTATGTAATGTTTGTTATCAACTTTGTAATGGAATGAATAAAGACGATTATTATTATTATTATTATTATTATAAAGGGTTTTTTCAAGATAACTCAAAAGGGGTAAGAGCTAGAAAAAGAAATTTTTTATGAATGTTGCATAAAATTTTACATAAAAATGATTTATTGACTTAGGGTGGCTAGAACTTAAGTGATGATTCCAGAAATTTAAAAAATATGTGACAGTTTGTAAGATGAATGAATTTGATATATATTTTTTCCAATCTACTTTAAAAAATGTAAACTTTCTTTTCAGAGAAAGATATATTTTTTTAATTTTTAATAAAAAAGCTAAGTATAACAATTTCAATTTTTTAATCGTTAATTTTTATGATTTAACCCTAAAACATTTTTTTATGCCATTCGATTCGAAAGATAAAAAATCACGTTCGCTTTGTGACATTGTTATAACTTTTTTATTAAAAATTAAAAAATATATCTATTTCTATGAAATGATAGTTTACATTTTTTAGAGTAGAGTGAGAAAAAATAAAATTCATTCATTATTCTGCTTATTATGATTTTTTAAATTTCTGAAATCATCCCTTAACTTCTAGTCTCGCTAACTCTGTTAATTTTAATATTACAAGAAAAGTTAACAAACCATTTGTAGAATTTTATGCTCTACAATTTTTATAAGAAACTTTTTTTCCTAACTCTTACCCCTTTTGAGTTATCTTGAAAAACTTCTATCCTTTATACTTTTTTAGCCTTGACGAGGGGTTGAATTAAAAATTACTGTCACTTATTGTTATTATACAGGCCGTTACAAATTCGTTTCACACTACAGGAATCTCCAAAACGGTAAGAGATACAAACTAGCTTAAATGGGTCAAAGTTGCGTAATCAGGGGACAAACAATATGCCTCTAAAAAATCTACGCTAACATAATTAGTTTTCGAAATATTTGAAAAAAAAAACGAAATTTTGGAAATCCGTTTTTGTTTCATTTCAGCCATTTATATATAACGTTTCGTCTCTCCAGGACCTCACCCACTTCATTTATTATTAATAATTCAATAAACAAAGAAATCTAAATAAAAAAGTTAGTAAATTTGGAACGAATCCACTGAAGATGAATTTTTCGAGACGAAACGTCTGAATCTGGTTCGGGCCGAGGCAGTACAGTATAGGGGGTAAAGTGAGGAAGCATTACAAAAAATGTAATAAACTTTCTAGGGTCGTATTTAAAAAATGAAGTTGATGATGGTCCCGCAGAGATGAAACGTTACATATAAAAATTGATTATGCCATTCGATAGAGGGCAAAAAGTGGCCATGAGAAAGTGTTCTTTTTTCAATATCATCTCACACAAGGCTGAAATGAAACAAATACGGATTTCCAAAATTTCGCTTTTTTTCAAATATTTCGAAAAGTAATCATATTAGCCTTGATTTTTTAGAGGCATAATGTTGGTCTAACTTGTATCTAACACCAAAAACACAATCAGGAATGATGGTTTATTCCAGACAATAAGTGAAACGAGTACCTGCTTTGTCTTTAGTAAACCTTTCTGGTATTTACCTTTCAAACAATTAATGTCATTTAATACCTTAACACTAGGTTGATACAAAAAAACTAAGATATATTTATTAAGTACCGCTAGATTGTTAAAATATCGCACTGCATCGGCTGTGTGCTTATTGCGAGGGGCGATCCGCTAAGGAAAAAACGTACGAAGATTACAAAATTTCTGAAATCTCTTGTAATGTATCTGCAGATTTCAATATCGATTAAAAAAAAATTACAAATTTCATATAAATAATCAAGATTACAATATCTTTCAACCGATTACAAAACATTCCAGGAGATTTCAGAGTTATTTTAGTAGATTTCAATGATTATTTAAGATTTCAATAGGATTATTCGAAATTAAAAGATTTCAAAATTTTTTAATAATATTTCAAGGAATACGGGAAGATTACAGTTTTGAATGTCCATTTGAACAAAAATAATTGAATTAACTTCAACTGTCATTCATTTCATTCATTAACAGTAGTGCTTTGATTAAGAATTTCCAGTATCATTTTTACGCAAAAATTGTAACATTCTGATTAAGTTTTTGTTCGAATGAACGTTAAAAACTTTTTGTCATGACAAAAATGATAACGCCATTTTGAAAGTAGGTAAGTATATATTTTTATTGAAAGATAAAAATATAATAATCCAATAAACTAATAAAAATAAAAAAATAGAAGTAACATAAAATAAACATTTTCCCAAAAAATAAATAATAAGAAATATTTTAAGCTTTTATTAACACTTGTATTTAATACTTTACCTGTATACAGTGTATTTAAAAAAGACGCGGCAATATTTAAGGGGGTGATTGCCCAGATCATTTTATATAAAAAAGTTTCTTTAAACTTACGTCCGCAAACGCTTCGTTACCGATCTACAAAATGTTGAAATTTCATTAAAAAAACGGTAAAAATTAAATTTCTCCAAAACCTCTTGATATTATTATGAAATTTTAGGCCTGTCAATAGCTATGGCAGACGCGTACTTTGCAGTACAAAACGATTTTTTAGTCTTACCAGTGACTACTTAGCTATTTTTAATGAAAAAAATAGGACCCCGCTGGTTTTTCTAAAAATATAATTTTTTAATTCCTTGTTCAATTATGAAGAAGAAAGCTTTCCTCAGATTATACGCACCGTACGTCACACCGTTATTGAGTAAAAAAATAAAAAACATTTTATTGCGCACCTAAACCCAATGTTGTTTTAATTGAGAAATTTAAATTATTGAACAAAGAAATTCAAATTATCAAATTTGATTGATTTTTGAAATGTGGTACATACTGTTGTTTGTAGTAGGTAATAATAAGGGGCTGCGTTTTAGAGAAATTTAATTTTTACTGTTTTTTAATGAAATTTCACATTCTGTAGATCGGTAACGAAGCGTTTGCGGACCTATGTTTATAGGACTTTTTTTATAAACTGACCTGAGCAATCACTCCCTTAAATATTGCCGCGTCTTTTTTAAACACACTGTATACAAGTAAAGTATTAAATGCAAGTATTAATAAAAGCTTAATATATTTTTTATTTATTAGTTTTTGGGAAAATACTTACCTACTTTCAAAATAGCATTATCATTTTTGTCATGACAAAATGTTTTTAACGTTCATTCGAACAAAAAACTTAATCAGAATGTTACAATTTTTGCCCAAAAAATGCCTGATACTGGAAATTCTTAATCAAAGTACTACTGTTAATGAATGAAATGAATGACATTTGAAGTTAATTCAATTATTTTTGTTCAAATGGACATTCAAAACTTATTGTAATCTTCCCGTATTCCTTGAAACCTTATTAAGAAATTTTGAAATATTCTTTTAATTTCTAATAATCCTATTGAAATCTTAAGTAATCATTGAAATCTACTAAAATAACTCTGAAATCTCCTGAAATGTGTTGTAATCTTGATTATTTATATGAAATTTGTAATATTTTTTGAATTGATATTGAAATCTGCAGATACATTACAAGAGATTTCAGAAATTTTGTAATCTTCGTCTGTTTTTTCCTTGGCGGATTGCCCTTCGGAACACACCAATCGCACCATATAGGTTTCTGTCGAGGTTTCTGTGGCATTCTTTGGAAAATGAGGTAGGGGGGGGGGGTTGTATAACGACTACATCGACGAAATTCATTAGCTGATTACATAGATTACAGCGAGGATTACAGATAAGATTACGTAGATTACAGACAGATTACATAGATTACAGATAAGATTACGTAGATTACATAAAGATTCCAGGGCAAACGTACGAAGATTACATCAGCGGATCGCCCCCCGGCTTATTGGATACTACTTTGACCTTTTGGATTGTAGCGGATTGGATAGTCAATTCGGAAGTTAAGTGAAAATTTCAACTCTTTCTCTGCTTCGGTCTTATGGTTTCTCGTCTATCTGACCACCTTTAGCTATCGGCTCTGTACGGGAAAATGATAAAGCGGCGATTTTGCTCTTTAAACCCATTTCGAGTTTCGAAAGTGTAGCGATTTTTGATAGTTCGTGGCGTCTCGTACCTTCGATATTTGAGCCTTTTCCGCTTCTAGATGATGAAACTTTCCTATTTATACGGACCTGTGCGTTGGGGGACAAATGCGACCCATAGGGCCGTTCCGGGCGGCGGTCCGTCAACGTGACGGGCGAGCGAGGCGCTAGTCTGGCTAATAGAGCGTCAGGCCCCGCTCCCGAGCCCGCCGACACCGGCACTGCCGTTCGGTAACGACGCGCCCCGTTATAAATCAACGCGACCCTCGTCGCACAGCTCCACGCGATCGCTGCAAATGAAGGGCAATATGGAACCGAGGAGGGTTATTACGCCGCCTGCAAGGTGCCCATTGTTGTCTCGTCTGGATGTCCTCCAGCAGCTAATCAGCGATTTTACGGATTCGGATTTCCTCGGTTCTATTGCCAGGGAGCGGGCGAATATCTTCGATTTGAGATTTGAATGAAACTTCCTATTAGGAAGAAGCCGGTAATTCTATCGATTTCAAAGTGCCACCTGAGCGAGCGGCTAGAAAAAGTTAGAAATACGTTTAGGCTACCTATTAATTTCGTATTGATTACTGTCCGGACAAGAACAACTTGTCAATTTTGCGATAAAATTGCTAGATACGGAATGATGACAGAAAATTTTGTAAAAATTGTAATACTCAACGTCTTCTTTTGGCTGTAATTTTGAAAAAAACATGCCCAAAAATAGTACAATTTTTTCAAAGTCATTTTTTTATCCTTAAAATTAATAAAATCGCCAAAATTTTTGACAGCATTGTAATACAACTTTTTACGAAGAAAATAAACCGAAAATTGTTACTGTAGAGTCATCCGCTGAGAAGATCTAGCCAATTTTCGAGAGCACCTTTTTTTTTTCAAAAAAACCGATATAGAGGTTGTTACAAATTCGCTTCTCACTACAGGGATCTCGAAAACGATAAGAGGTACGAAGCTTAATTAAGGACGTTCGATACATCTCTTGCGGGGCAGGCGGTGGGGGAGGGAAGCCTATGCTTATACACGGTAGTTTCGTTGTAGTACCAACCTTACATAAACTAATTTGAGCGAACTAAATATAATATATACGAATGAAATTTATACAACACATATTAGCTTGCATATATTTTTCGTGTTTAATGCACGGCAATTAACTTTTTATTTAAATAAAAGTGTCTATTTATTTATTAAGAGTTTGTAAAATTATGGATGAAATCTGGCAACAGTGCTATGACCATGCCGTAGTGGTAATAGTTGGGTCAACTGTCATTACTGTCAACTGTGCTTTGCGCATATTTCGTAAACTTGATGAACATCCAAGATACAAAGGAAAAGCAATATAAAATGCGTATGAAACATAATATGGATTGATGAGAAAAAAGTAAAATGTGCAAACCGAGAATCTATATGATAACTATCAAGAAGCTCAGTGTATGATAGTGAGCCGTCGCCTTGTCAAATTGAAGATTATGACAGAACACCTATACTGTTCGTTTTGCAAAGAGATCCTTTCAATTTTTGTTTCAAATTGCTATTATATTGCATTAGATCACGAAAAATTTATTTAACATTAATTATTACTACATATGTTTTCGACTGGAATAATTTTATAGTCTATAATCGAATTATTCAAATATAGCGCGTCAATCAAAGCGTTAAATACAGCGTACAGTGTTGCCATATTTCCTTTCATTGGATCAGATGTTTGTTCGAATTTGTCAAAACGATATATATTCATTCCATTATCTCAATAATTACATTGTAAGTGCATATTTTTATTGTTTTAAAATGTTTAGTAATATTTAATTCTTTAATTACAATTTTATTTTCCCGATCCTAACCATTTTTAAGAGCAATATTCACGTTTGATTAAAGTTTTTTCCTAACTCCCATAAGAGCCTGTGTATAAGAGCATAATTTTTAATATCATTTTTCAAAAAAACTATATTGGCAATCGATCTGATATTTTTACAAGAGGCAGTTGGCATATTTATTAACAGTGATTTTTCAATGATTTTGAAAACTTTCTTACCATTTTTTTTTTCAGTATCGAACCTCCTTGAAAAAAATTTTATCTAAATAAAAAATTTAAATAAATTTGGAACGAGTACACTGAAGATAAATTTATCGTCTGAATCTGGTTCGGGCTGAGGCAGTACAGTATTGGGGGTCATGAAGGTTTGCAAAAAATGTAATAAAATGAGAAACTATTCTTATTTTTCCAATATCACCTTAAACAAGGCTGAAATAAAACAAAAACGGTTTTCCAAAATTTCGTTTTTTTTTTCAAATATTTCGAAAACTAATCATGTTAGCCTTGATTTTTTAGAGGCATAATGTTGGTCCCCCTGATTACGCAACTTTAGCCCCATTTATACTACTTCGTACCTCTTACCGTTTCCCAGATTCCTGTAGTGAGAAGCAAATTTGTAATAGCCTGTATCTCCAAGAATAATTAATATTTTTAATTTTTCAAAAATATACTTTTCTGGCTTGCCGCGGGCTGTGCTTGCTGTAAATAGCAAGTATGGGAACGTAAATGTAAACGAGTTATAAATGAAGAGAAAAGAGAAGATTTTTAACGGTTTTTTCGATATATCTCGAAAAGTAACAAAGCAGTCGATACATCAGTCGATAGATCTTTTTAAAACCTACAACTTTCACATTTAAAAATTTTCGATAGGAGCTATAGTTTTTTAGTTATTTAAGAGAAACCATATATTGCAAATTTGAGAATATTTTTGACCATTTTTGCCATTTTGGATCGAGTTTAAAGATTTTAACATTTAATTTCCTATACAGTCATATTTATTTTAGATAATCATTTCCGCAAATTTAACATTAGGCCGTCACAGAATGCTGGGACTAATGGCGCCCAACGTGGGGCTCGAATGTCCGAAACGCCAAGGGAAAATGATGAAAGACGGTGAAGATAAGAATTGAATATTATAAGATTTTTCACAACGACATTTGATTTATTTCATAAGGCGTTTCCGTTACTTTTAAGTACTTGAAAAAAAGTTATTTGAAAAATTTGCATTTTTGAGCTTTCTATCATGTTATTATTTCAATTAAGTTTTTCTAAGCTAACCAATACGAATGTAAGCCGCGAAGCGGCCCAAAAAATATCCGCACGTCTCTCTAAACTTTCGTAAAAGAAACCTAATCCCCCTGCCGCAAATTCGTCAGGTGCGACAAAGCACCGCCCGAGGAGCGTCCCGGCGGCGAGGGAAGGCCCTTTTATGCCGGCTAAGTCCGGGCGGCTTGCGGTTTCGTCGGAGTAATCTCCCCGAATGTGTTCGCATCGGCGAAGTCGGGATCGGGTGGGTTATACCCAAATCCACCGTCCCGACGCCAGTCATATCCATACGTAAGGATGTAAATTCAAAATTGATGGATTCCGGATTTTATTTTTCGCTTTCCTTTGTATTCCGGAGGTCTTTGCGTTGTCCACATGAATTCTTATTAGCGGGGACGGCGGCGTCGCTCTGCCTTTTGACAAAGCGACTTCTGCGAGAATTTATGTTGGTTGCTTAATCTCACGGGGTCGGTCACTGAAAACGGATGGGCTTTGTAAAATTAAGGTCTTATTTTTCGGGTACAATTTAATGTAAATAGATTGTGATGAGAAGTTCTTAATTTTTACATAAAAGGTAGATATTTCAGTAGCGGCAATATGAGCAATAAAAATCAAAAAATTGTGCAATATTTTGCAAAAAAAAAACAAGCGAAAATAAATAAAATCAATGGCAGCTTTTGCTAAAACCGCGACATGAACTTTTTTATTTCCTGTTTATTTGTAGAATAATTCTTTCTATTTATTAACGTTTCTACAATCTTTATTAACCATCAACAGTTTTTATTTCCTGTTTATTTGTCGAATAATTCTTTCTATTTATTAACGTTTCTACAATCTTTATTAACCATCAACAGTTATTCCCCCGGAATAAGTTGTAAAATATATCATTTTCAAATATCTAGGTTAGGTATCTTTCAAAATTTAGTCGTCTTTTCGTTTTTATTTAAAGGCTTCTTCAGGATCAAAACCATTAGAGAAATCTGCATTAGCTATACAGGGTGTTAGAAATTTGACTGCCTTAATTAACAGACGATAGAATACATTAAAATAAACAAAAAAAACTTAGGGAACGTACCCATACTACGTGACCCGTTGAGGGGGGGGAGGGGGGGTCTTCAAAATAGCACGCATGGTCACAAGGGCGGGGGGGGCTTAGGTTTTCGTCACGTAGTCAATATCCTCTAGGGAACACTTTACGTGAAAACTTCAGGGGGGGGGTCTTGGCATATACTACGGGTGGTTACCGAGGGTGGAGGGGGGGTAAAAAATTGTAAAAATTGGGTCACGTAGTATGGGTACGTTCCCTTATATGACATGGGTCCTAAACTCAACCATTTCCCAGAAAAAATTTAACAAAATCTGCAACTTGATGTACAAAAGTTCGATTAATTAAGGAATATTGACATAACTGCGTGCATGGAATACAATAAAATACAATGTTTATCACTTTTTTGAACTTCTTTCTGCTTAATTCTAGCTTAATTAAGCGTTGTAATAAATTTAAAATTCTATAAAATTCATATCGAGCAATGTGACAACGGCGCGCCGGATAACAATCAATACGCAATTCAATTGATATCTGGAATTGGACCGTGTCTGAGTGTTTTTTGCGTATTACTATTTCCTTTTCTTGAGGTGTTTTCCAGCGAGTGCGCGAAAATTGGATTCGAAAGTGTCATGCGCGCATCGAGAATGGTGGTGGACATTTTGAGCATATGTTGTAGTTTGTTTTGTACTTGTGCGTTTAAAAATTATTGAATTTTGCTTTTTGGTAGGTATCTAAATTATTTTTAATACTTAAAATTATTTGGATGACGTTAATATTTGGGTACTTTAATTACATATTTTTCAAATTCATAATTTGATTAAAAGTTAAATTTCTGTTTTAAGAGATTCATAATTACTAAAATTCGAGCTAAAATTTAAGCAAAACACCATCATCGTATTAGAAAATCGATATATTTTATTTATTTAAAAACTGGAAAATAATTGTCTTGAAATTTACTAAATGTTTCACGATAATAGTTGTTTCCCAGCCGCGTGCGCACGTGGTATGCATCAGCTGTGTAGCGTTAGGTTAAGCGCTGTTGTCACGTTGTGACGAAATTCCCCAATATTAGTATTCGCTGTATTTTGAAAACTGTTAACTTACGCTCCTGTAATGTACAACTTTTTTGTTCATTTATTATTATTTATTATTATTACCCTATTTCATGCTGAAGTAATGGCAGTCAAACTTCTTACACCATGTATATCATTTTGAGGATAATCGTTTGTTATTGTTTACGGGTAAATGTTTCGTTTTTGTTACAGGCATTTATTTAAAAACATGTTTATAAATGTTGTTTGTACATCTGATATGGGCTGTAGAATCGATTGTGTATTTACTTTCATTCAATGCTATAATTCGGATTTAAATATTTTGTAATGTTTTTGCACAAAATGATCGAAAATCAAAAAATTAAGAATTAGCGTTAAGTATTTTTATTAAAAAAGCCCCTAATCTAAATATACTCGTATGTTCGTAGAAAAAGTTGTATTTCCAGGTTCAGTCATAAAAATTTTATGTAAAATTACATACATACTAGGTAATTGGTGATTTTGACGCCACAGAAGGCGAAGTAAAATTATATTATACAAGTAAAGTTGCAATAAGCATGTAATTTTACACTTTTTCTATAATTCACTCAAAATGACGTGTAAAGTGTAATTTTATTGAGAAATAGGAAAACTACATAGTATGTTTATGTTTAAGAAGAAAGAAAAGTCCTTGCATTATTATGCTGTTACATTTCAACAAATAATGTGTTTTTTTACGTATTTAATTTTCCCAAATTGGCAAGATATACAGTACCTAAATGAAGAAAAACTAATGTGAAATAAACTTAAAAAGATTTATTAATGCAAATGGCACTTCTGACCAGAGTTAAAATATACAATTTTGAATTATGCTTAAAGATAAATAATACAGAATATTGTTTAAACTAATTAATTAAATATATATTTTTAAATATACTGAAAAATTTGACACACAGATTTAAGTCATTAGGTAAAACTTAAAAATACATATATAAATAATATTCCATTCCATAAAAAATCAGAACCCCGAGTACTTAATTTTACACGTTTTTTAGTGGTCTTTATCCTTCGTTGTTGAAAAATGTAAAAATGTGTTACCAAATTCCTTTTCATACTCGAAAAAACTCTTATAAAGTTTGAGTTAATCTTAGTACCAATGTTTATAGATTTTTCTTTATTTCAACCCATGAGGCCTGAATATTTTGAAATCGATCGGTCGAACCGTTTTCCTTTCCTGAATCGTCAAAGTTTTATAAAAAAATAATGGAGCGAGTTTATTGGTCCTTACATCAATTATTGATTAAGATGAAACTATTTTTTTTGCACCATTTTTCTCACAATTTTGCGTTGCATACTCATCAACTATCGAAAAAAAAAAATCAAAATTTCGAAAAGAAATCAAATTTTTCAGAATAATTTTTTTTTTGTTATCTATCTTACAATTTTACATTGAATATATCAAATGTCGAGAAATTTAAAATTTAAATAGAATTTAAAAATTGATTTTTCTTCAAAATTTGGATTTTTTCGATATTTGATGAGTATTTAATGCGAAATTGTGAGAGAAATAATGTTTCACCTTAATCATGATTAGTTCGGTTCGACCAATCGATTTTAAAATTTACAGGCCTCATGGGCATGTATTGAGCTAAAACAAAACCTACAAACATTGGCACTTTTCGCAATATTTGCAAAGTAGTCCTTGATTTTCCGAAACAGCAGAAACATTTATTTCAAATTAATAGAGTATAATTTTTTTTTTCTAAAATATACCAAAAGGCCCTTGAAGAGGATTGATTCAAATTTCTAAAATCCACCAAAAGGTAACTTTTCAATCAATAGCTGATATCTCAGAGAAATAATAGTACAGAAAATAAAAAAAAAACAAATTGAAGCTGATGAATCAGGTTAACCCAGATTAAGCCAGAAAAAAATTTTGTGAGCCCTGTGCTGGTTTGAAAAAAAAAAAATTGTAAAATTTTTGTCTTGCATTAGTTTCTCTGATTGCGCCGAGACGCCGCTCAAAAAAATCATCCCAAGATTTCACAACTAGAATCTTCAAGCTTCAAGATGCTTTTTTTTTCTTAATAAGACCATTCCTTATTCACGAAGTTACAGCCTTTCTAAAATCAATAAAAAATTGTAAATTTTTCTGCTGAGTTCAATGCGCCTGAATATGTTCAGTTTATTCTAGGTGTCATGTAAAAATAATGTCTATTGCGTTTATTTTACAATAAGACTTATAGCTATTCGTCAAATTTGTAAAACGCCTAAAATTTTAAGTCAAATTGTAAAAAAATTATATTTACATATCATTTGCGTATCATTTATAAAATGCCTAGGCATTTTATAAAAAAACTGAACTTGCAATTTGCTGCGACAATACACTCAAACGCGTTTCTTACATAACGTCATATTAAAGTCCGGTGACCCGTCACAAACTAGTAATTATAGACCTATTGCTATCCTATGCAATTTTGGAAAACTATTGAAAACGATCATTTATGACAATGTTTACAGTTCAATAAAACGAGTAATATCCCCCTTCCAGCATGGGTTTGTGGAAAATAGATCAACTGTGACAAATTTAACATGCATCACTCAGTATATATCTAGCATACTTGACAGACGGGGGCAAGTTGATGTTATTTATACAGATATACAAAAAGCATTCGATCGTGTTGATCATTTCCTTTTATTGGCTAAATTAGATAATATAGGGTTTTCATCTAATCTATTGACCCTGATGAGGTCTTACTTGGTGAGTAGGCGGCAATTTGTGGAATATGGCGGATACAAGTCTAACGAATATTTGGCCACATCGGGTGTCCCGCAGGGGTCAAATCTTGGTCCACTTTTATTTTTAATATTTATCAACGATTTGTCTTTATTGTTAAACTCGCGCCACTTACTCTTTGCTGATGATTTGAAAGTTTATATGGAAATAAGTAACTTAAATGACTGCATTAGCTTACAAAATGTTTTGAATACTGTCAGTCAGTGGTGCAGTGAAAATTTTTTGAGTCTCAATATATCTAAGTGTAAACTACTTTCATTTCATATGAAACATAATCCGATAGTATACAATTATTCTCTAAATGGTAGCACTTTGGAAAGAACTGATAGGTTCAGAGATTTAGGCGTGATTTTTGACCCAAGATTAAATTTTTCTGAACATATTGCACAGGTTGTCGCATCAGCATCCAAAACATTAGGTTATTTTATTAGAAATTGGAATTGTTTCACTGATGTAAGTACTTTAAAAACATTGTATGCCTCATTTATAAGAAGTAAATTGGAATATTGTGCTCTCATATGGTCGCCATTTTATCAGAATGCAGCTTGCCGTATTGAGTCGGTGCAACGCAAGTGTCTGAAATATATGTTTTTTAAATGTAATGGTTATTATCCCGAGAGAGGTTTTGACTATAATCTTTTTCTTACTACATTTAGCATAGACTCACTGCATACAAGACGCAATTTTGCTGCTCTAAAATTTTTGTATAAACTACTGCATGATGAAATTGATTGTCCACAATTAGTAGAGCAGATTTTGTATCTTATTCCAAGGCAAGAATCTCGTCAACAGCGTATGTTCCATATTGGCCTATGTAGGAGCAATGTATTACTTAGATCACCGATTTTCAATATGTCCAATTTATTTAACCAGATTTGTTCTTTATGCGATATTCATCGTGATAGTATTGGACATATTTTGTCAATTTATAAGGAATCTGTTGCCTTGTCTGGGTAATACCATTGTGTTAGTTTTACTTATGTTTGTATATATTTCTATTTTCTTATAGCGTTATATCGCACACTAATTTAGTGCATATGTTCGTGCATATTTGTTTGTATTTTTATGTATTTTAAATTTTCTGTAATTGGGTGTTTAACCTGTTGAAAATAAACGTATTATTATTATTATTATTATTATTAGTATTATTATTATTATTATTATTATAACGTACTACGTACGTTCAATTCATTTACATTTTCTATTTATAAAAACCATTGCAGATGCAAAAAGTCTATGTAAATTTCCACAATTTTTGTCAGGGATTGATGGGTACCCTGAAGTAGAACCTAACAAAGAAATAATACTGTCACCCAGTCATAGTAAGTAAACCGTTAAAAAAAATACCAACTAATTGGTGTTCCCATCCACAGCCAACTAACTAATTAATAACGAGACACAATTTGCCGTCACCGTGCGTCAGCTACGCGCGACAAAGGCGAAAGGGAAGCGGGCACAGTTCGTCACGCCGCTTCCGGTTTTCTTGCATCGACGCCCCTCGTTCGAGGCCCCGAACCCACGGCGGGCCGTGACTCCTATCGATCCCATTATTATGGTCGCCCCCCCGCGCGCGGCACAGCGCCGCGTACTGACCGACCCGCAGCGCCGTATTTCATTTTTGACTTTTAGTTTTTGCCGCCGCCGTAATTTATGTCCCCTTCCTGTCCGGACGTCACTGGGCCGCAAGTGGCGAGCGCGGGCTTAGCGAATGTAATATATTCGATGTCGGGCGGAAACAGAATAAATGAAGCACCGGACTAGACAGCAACAGGTGTGCCGCGTACATCGCCTCCTGCGGCCGTTTTCATCCCGGAGCCGAGGCGCGCCAGCCGCGTATTCGCCGCAGCGAGGAGGTTTTTTTTTTCGCGTTTCGCAGGCCCCCGCTAATTACGGAGCGCGAAAAAGGGGTTCTGGTAGACGCGATAAAGCCTCAGAATTTTAAAAAATCGATGTTGTACTCATACACGAGGCATATACCTACAGTGTTTAAGAACTAATGCAAAAATTCCTACTACTTTTTACGAAATTTATTCAAACTATTTAAAAAATACAAAATATTTTACCGTGTGTCCCCAGATGGGGTACCGCACTCTTGTAATTTTTTTTATTGTTAATTTTTCGAGAAAAAGGTATTCTTGATAAAAAGTTTTGCTTATCCTGGGAAGCCATGGACAATAATCAAGTAAAACAAACAGGACGTCCAAAGAAATTCAAAATATGAAATTTTCCCTGAGTAAAGTGCCTTTAATTTTTAGTTTTCGTTAAAAACTGTATTTAATAAAGTTGTTCGAGGACTCAAGAAATGCTTATATATGGGGTTTCGTCAGAAAAGAACAATAATTATATTTTTCAAATAAAAAAACGTAGCACTGTCTTACATACCATATAATTACCATAGATATTTTTTGATCAATGTCAAAGTCAACATATTTATTTTTATCAACTGCCCACCGAATAATGTTTATTAATAACCAACGAATTTAGCTTGTGAAGTATTATGGAATCGGTAATGTTTCATATCGATATGCAATACAAATTTTTAATGAAAAGTATCCAAATGTAACTGTAATTCATATAGCAGTCGCAAGCTATGTATAAAATTCAATACCACTGAAAGAATACATTGATAACGATGCTGCTACTGTATAGTAGGATCATATTCGATGCAAAGTAATAAATCATTGCCTGTCAAGGGATCCAATGCAGTACGCTTTTAAGGATTTCAGAAATTGTATAATTTCTTTATACATTATGAAGGGACGAGGGGATCAGTTCACGTCTGGCACCCTTGTTCCTACAAAAATTCCTTTATTCTCATAAACTATTTATTTTAAATGTAATTTATTATAAATCCAATTTTTTTTTTAAATTCCACATATGTACTACATTTTACCTCTGTACGCGCCACTGTTGTTTACTTGTTTTTTAGAGGCGTTCTCTGATTTACAACTAAGCTCGCCAGGTTAGTATTTGACGTATAACCGACCACTTTGTACACTCGATGCACCTGGGCGACTACAGCTACTACCAGAACACTGTTCAATTTCATTTTAAATTTGAAATGGTTCGTCTTACGCCTCCTAAAAATGATGACACGATTTTCCTTTGATAAAAGACCGACAACTTTTTGCTCTGCTTTGCATCGAATACGATCCTACTATAGTTATGGATTCTGTACAAGATAATCCAAATATGTCACTCAGGGAAAGGTCAGAAAACATAGGTACTAGCAGATCTCATATTCAAAGAATTTTATTATACAACTAAATCTATCCATTCAAACCAGTGTTTGATCATAAATTGCTTGATGGAGATGAAAAATTCACATTTTGAAATTATTTGGACGCCGTGTATATTTTATTATATACTTGATTACTACCCATGGCTTCCCAAGATAAGCAAAACTTTTTATCGAGAATAAATTTTTCTCGAAAAATCAACAATAAAAAAGTTTACAAGAGTGCAGTATCCTATCCGGAAACACACTGTATATTGAAGAAAATTTTATAAATATTTGAAAAATAAATACTTATTCGTTATTTTTATGGTTCAATAGTTTTATGAAGCAAATTACTGACAAACTACTGAAAAACTATTGAAATGTTTTAGATGTTTCTTTAAACCAATGTTTGTATTGTGTGTGCACAATAAATTTAAAAAATTAATTACTTATAGAGTAACAATTATTGTCGGTGATTTCCGGTTGTACCTTTTTGCTTTCTTTAATTTAGATTAGATCATGATGTATAGCAAAAACAATATTCTACACTTCATCAACGTTCCGTCGTGTTTACTACATCTTCAGGACTCTATGTGTTGAGATTTATAGATCACAAATTGTAAAAGTTTATAAGAACAGTTTAAACACGAACTTGGGAATATTGATCTTTTTTATTTTAAATACAAAATTAAAAGCATTTTAATTAGGTTGTATTGTTCCATTTTGTAAATAGGCAGCTGTTAAAATTAAAATCCAGCTTTCAAAAACACCTTGTATGATGTTTACCTTAAACATATAAAATTTCTTTCTGACCATATACTTTCTTGAATAATTATTAGTTTACTGGAACAGGTCACAAATAAATAATTTGTTACAAAGATTTTATTACGATCGTTTCGGGATTTTTCCTATCGGGGATCTCTTATTTCAGCTAATTTAGTTTTAGAGGAATTAGAAAATAATGTGTTACAAAATTTAAATTTTAGACCATATTTTTACAAAAAATAAGTTGACTGTATTGTTTGTATTCCAAAAAATAAAATTGATTATATAAATAATAAATTCAACAAGTTTCATCCTAGATTACAATTTCCAACTGAAATAGAAAAAAATAATAAATAATATTCTTGATTTAACTATTTCCTACGATAATGAAGGCAAAATAGAAACAAATTGGTTTACAAAAAAAATTTGGTTTAAAAGATATCTAAATTTTATTTCATTTTCACCTAATACTCATAAAAAAAGTGTTATAAATGGGTTAACCGATCGTGCAATAAAATTGTCACATCCAAAAAATAGACCGGAAAATATCAAAAAAATTAAAAATGTTTTAGAAATTAATAATTATCCAAAAAAATTTTATGATCCAATTATTAAGTAAAGAATTCATGGTATATATAATCATAATTCCAAAAAAAATAATAATAGTTCAAAATATAATAACTATATTTCTTTACCATACATACATCCCAAAACTTTCTGAAAATATTAAAAATTTTTTAAAGAATTATGACATCAATGTTGCACATAAGCCTTACATAACAACAACATTTTTTTTACAAATCTTAAACCAGTAATTCCTAATCAAAATAAAACAAACGTTGTTTATAAAATAATTTGTATTGACTGCAATGGCCCATATATTGTTCAAACAAAACAATATTTACCTATATAAGAGAATTTATAATCACAAATATAACATTAGAATTGAAAATTTAAATAATACTGCCTTATCAAAACATGCCATTGAATATAGCTTTGATTTTGATAATATCAAAATTCTTAACAATGAAAGTAATTATTGTAAAAAATGTATTTTGGAAATGATACAAATTAAAAGAAATGAAAATTCAATTAATAATAACAGTGACGTTGATGGACGTATTTATTTTGAACTAATTAAATAGTATAATTATTGCAAATTTTTCCATTTTTCCATTAATTAATATTAAATTTAAATTTAACTGCCTGTATATGGTCTATATACTGATAAAGAAAAACCGTTACTATTTCATTTATTTGAACATTCCTCACCTCGACTTGGTTTGGTTTTCACATTTCAATTCGTATTCTGACGGTATTGATTTCTATATATTGTTTTAACAATATAATAGAAAATATGAAAATGTAATTGTCTTGTTGTTTTACATAATATGGTTAAAGGAAAAGATGTTAAACAATATTTGATAACCAAGTTTTTAAAGTGTTTTTAATGTGTATTGTTTTAATAAGGTATTTTAAAATATTTTTAGCTTTTAATTTTTACGTAAAGAAAAATATTATAATCCATGATTATTATTTTTTTTATCTGAAGATGGGGAACAATCCCGAAACGATCGTAATAAAATCTTTAACAAAGAAGAATTTGTTTTACAACAAATTATTTGTGACCTATTCTCCCAGTAAATTAATAATTACATAGATATTTACATGCAATTTAACCAAGTCAATTGAAGTGGTTCCTTTGTATGTATAGATAGTTTTATTTCTGATAGATTTTCAATTTAAGTTATCCAATAACCTGAAGACAATGAAAGACAGTCAAAGTCAATGGGAATTCACTTTCCTACACAGTATTAGACATAAAAGCCTACCTTTCTCTCTCACTAATAATTATCTGGCTAAGAAACCGATTTCTTCATGATATATGATTATTCTCAAAACATCAAATAAATCTTTCTTAATATAATCATAGAACGCCTGGAAAGGTCATAATTTTTACAAAAAAATATATTTAACTTACTTATTTGAACTTTTGTCGTTAAAATGATCAAACTTGAGTTCTATAATTTAAAAAAAAAATACCTCAAGCGTCTGCCCAAAATTCTTTCGGAAAAATTATGAGTAAAACAATTTATTATTGCAAGCACAATATTGTTTATAAATTTGTCATAATCAATAAATTGTTAACACATCTTTCAAAACATTGTTAATTACGCAAATGTATTTCTGATACCCATATCCTTTATTAGAATCAACAGGTTATTTATTAATAATAATCGTCGTTTGGTCGAAATATTTAATAAATTATATTATTAGAAATGGCGAAGGAGCCAGTCTTAAAACTAGAATTATTTTCGAAAATACCTGTTCGGTTCATTTCTTTTGATAATTATTTGACTGTAAATTGCAATAAAAAATTTTCAACAACATTGAGGTAAAGAGTACTTGAAAAATATAATGTTTATGTACATCAATCGAACTAAAACAATTTTTTTACTGACATTTCAAAAAAATTATTTAAGAAAATTTAAGCATATTGATAGCTCAGCTTATACAAAACTGTATACCTAATTATGTAAGAAGTGAGTATTTTGAAAAAGTATTTCAAAAATCAAAAAAGAGAGTTAAATAATTCTCGTCAATTTTTGTTATTTACCACATTCTTTCATTTTATCTTGTGCTATATTGAATTTTCCTTAAAACGTGGTTTTGTCCATTCGAATATCATTGAATCGAACAAAGGCTATCAAACCATTTCATGGCGTCACCTAACGGTAGAAGCAGCAGACACGTTAACGACCGATGTTGGATTCGAGCCCTCTGTGCCGGTCAGGCCGTTAGTACAGACGGTTGCCCGTGGAGGTCTCTAATCGCTTAAAAGATATTGAATTTTGAGGGAGAGAGCAACAAGACTACGAATCGTCTTTATCAGTAAAGGAAATTCGTAAATTTCGGTGTGACAGGATAAACTTTTGAACGTATTTTCTTTCTATAAAAAATTATGCAGAACGCAAAATCTTTAAAAAAAAAATAGTCATCATTGCGCGACACAATGGTTAATACAAATAAGAAATATTTTATTATTTTTATTTATTTTTGATAATTACTCGAATCACAATCAAAAATTTAACATCGATGCAAAACATTACGTAAATTCTTACGAGATACGAGACATTTTTTACTGAAAACACTTTCCAAAAGTTGTATTTGTTTAATTCTTCTGACTACACTTATTGTGTTTATCATAGATTAGATTTCCGGACTTGCTATAGGTAATTTTACTTCCTGGCTTTAATAGAAAATTTACGCTCTGTACCCTATAAGAATTTGAATTTAGGTATGATTAAAACCATAAAATTTACGACATAACAGTTTTTTCTCCCAGCTCTTTTGGCTCCTGATCAAATTTCTTGCTATTTGGTCTCTTAAGTTTTCGTATAGCCTTCTCAAATATTTGTGTAATATGGCAACTGTGCGAAATATTTGGCTGTAGTAGCGTAAACACAACGAACAAATCACTCTTAAAAGTATGCTAAATATTCTTATAAATATTTGTTATGTTATTCTTGCTCATATTTCCGTAGGTATCTACTTAAAATTTAAAAAATGTAAGATTTCAATTCTTTCAGGCATATGAACAGCATTTTTTCTAGAAAAATTTCCAATACTGCTGAAAAGCGTCAGCATAATTACAAAACTGCTGAAACGTGTCCGAATAATTAATATATTGCTTTAATGTCAATATTATACATAGTATTTCGTATTACTGTTTACAGTCGAATGATAATCAACATAAATCTACAGGCAGAGGACAGGAATTTTCGAGAGTGATCTAATAAAATTTTTCCTTAGGTAAATCAATATAATCCTGTACTTTCAATTGGATGCTTCATCATTCCTAATAACAAAATTTATTAAATATTTCCAGAGATCGATGACTATCTCCAACACGTATTAATAAGAATAAGTAATCGTAAGATTGGTCTCATAAATTTATAAAATTGTAAAATGTGATAATAAAGTTAGTTAGTTTGTCTGTACATACATAATTATATAAGAAATCTAACCGTAGAGGTTTATTTTTAAAATCACTACAATTTACTTTCTCAAGCCATATAAAAACTATTATTAATAATTTTATATAAAAAAATTTGTTCCGCCATATAATATTTTCATTTAGATTTTTGTTTTTGATGGCATTTTTATCAGAATTACAAAAAGTCGTTTACCAAATTCCATCTTTCCGTCTTTGAAAAAGTACATTGATATGGGTATGCAAATATTGCAGTTTTCAATAAAAAATGTTTTTCTGTTGTAGTTAATATTATCTGAAATATTTTTTTGTTTAATCAATTACTAGACGTTTGTATAAAACATACAACATTTGAAAATTTTACTGACAAACTATTTTATCCTCATTTGGAAAAATGGCGATTGTATGAGGTGGAGTTTCCCAATCATACATCATTTTAAAGTATAGGGTATACACAAGATACAGCTTAAGCAGTAGTGTCTGGTGCGGGTAAATTTTCATAGTAAAAAAAATGTATTTAAAATTTAGTTTAAAATGTTTATTAAATAGATTAACCTTATAAAACACATTAAAATTATATTTTTAATGTGCGGTCAATTTAACTCGACTTACAAAATTCATTTGAAAAACGCTGAAAACGTGGGCTCTTCCTAGCTCGCCCCTAAATCTGTAAAGTGTTCACAGCGGTGGTTATGGTTACCGTCGCGCAACGGTAAAATACTAGATTGGCTCATATTTACTATGCAGTTTGGTTTTATTTTCTTAT
Organism: Anoplophora glabripennis; assembly: GCF_000390285.2. Taxonomy (NCBI): domain Eukaryota; kingdom Metazoa; phylum Arthropoda; class Insecta; order Coleoptera; family Cerambycidae; genus Anoplophora; species Anoplophora glabripennis. The sequence goes on from NW_019416827.1 coordinate 20,861, forward strand.
TAAACGTAATTTGTTTATGTGTGGTGTAAAATTTTGTTACTTACGTATTTTTTTATGTTTATTAAAAGATTGTAAATGTTTAAATTCGACTGTAAAGACAGACTAACAGCACTTGCAGTGTTATCTATTGAAAAATCAATGGTGCGGGAATTACCAAACTTTTATGAAAAAGTAATTGAAAAGCTTATTTCGGACAAAAGCAGAAGAATGGACTTTCACCATAAAAAATAATGTTGAGCACATTTTCCTTAAAATAGAATTACTCAATTATATTTAATTTATTTTTCAATACTTTGTAACTAAATTTTTCCGCTCTCCCTAGTATGGAAGTCAAGTGCCGCCGATATTATGAATAAATTGGTTTCTTATTTACTAACAAATATACACAAAACAGACATTGTGAAACAAGAGATGAATATTATTATAGTTAATTTTTATTATTCTTTTTTGTGGAAATGCAAACTTATTTATATTGGTCTGTAAGTGAGTTTTTAAAAACAAGAAAAATACCCCCACCCCTAGGCAATGCTACTACTTTTCTCTGCAACTTCAGTTCTTGTTTTATAATAAAGGCATAGGCTTTTTCTAAGTTTATCGCAGATTCTCGAACAGGGAGTATTAATATACTTCATACATGTGTAGAGAAAAGTAGTTTTTGATGCTTGATATTTATCCCAATGGTTTTGATTTTGCCTGAAATATATCGATAATTATAATTTTTAAGCCAGTTTCTAATGATAATGGAGAAAAATATGTTTTTATTTCTTTATCCAACAAACAAAAGTTTAAACAAGTAACGATATGCCTCTACATATATTATTTTTATCAAAATGTATATTTAAGTTTTAAGTATTTGAAAATTTTATCTCTAATTGCATTTCGGTGCATTTGTTCCACTTGTGGGTCACGACGGCCATTCGACTGTGATAACCTTGCGCATATATTATTCGGCCAATAAAACATCTGACCGAAATCAATAGCGGGCTTCGCACCCAGCGTCTCCCTTTGTAATCGCCCATAATTGGCACATTAGCCCAAGTTTCATATATCGGTGGGCAGCGGACTCGATCCTGTCCGTCGTGGATGCATAACCACCGTCAACAATGCCGCGACCAGTGGCGTAACATATGTGTTCGGAGACGAAAGTTTTCAAAGGGGAAATATTTTGCATTGAGAACTAATGAATCTGAAATTCTCACGAAATGTGTGTGTATCTATTAATATTTATACGAATTATTTGTTAAAAGAAAGAGTGAAAATAAATTATAGTAGAACCCTTATTACATTCCGGAAATTCGTTAATTCGAACAGAAGCGGTTGCATTCAACAATCCGGATTACATTTTATTAATTGAAATATTTAAAAATATTCGTGGATGTATTCGTATTGAAACTTGCAATAACCGAGTGCGATCTTTATTCTTTCAGTATTTGCATAATAGTCCAGTTGGTAGAGGTTCGGCGTGTGTCAAACTTTGATAACCCGGAAATAATTACACATGTCTACTTTAAATGATGAATACAATAACCGACTAATTTGCTGACAAAGTATTTTATCAGGAAAAAAGTTATTAACAATTTAATCATGAAAAAAAATTTTTTTCAGTAGTTTTCTTTAAATAACTGAGCTGGATGATTTTGTACGAAAAAATGCTTACGACATGATTTTGTTCGTAATAAAAATAGCTACAAAATGGCGGTGGTCCGATTACGAAATTTGCAATAACAAAGCCTTGAGATTGAAAAAACGGTATAAAACGCCAATTTTTTTAAGTTGCTGTAAAAATGTCGATTATAAATAAAAAGTGATAAAACTTTCGAAAACTATAGTTCAATATATATACAATAATGACGCTAAAGCCGAAAATCAGGAGAGCAAAACTTTTTGTTCTATAAGGTGTTATACATTCATCGGCATTTGAAACTCGAAACTTTGTCAAATTTGTTCGAAGCTTTGCTGACACTTGAAATTTGGTAGACACATAGTGTAAATATGCAGAAATCAAAAGCAATTTGCAAAATTCAAGTATCTTCATTTTTGCAGTTTTGGTAAGGTTTTATACGTCACCCTAGTTTTATACGTCACCGTTTTTTTAATTTTTGGACGTATATTCATGTATATTTATAAAATATTCCATTACGGTAGATTAGCCAGCATAATTACCTACAATTTAAAAAAAATATATATTTTCATCGTTTAGATCCTAAGCTACTTAACATTTTGCGCCTGTTAGCCGTAGTCGTACATTATTTAACATATTAACATAAAACAAAATCGTACGTGTGGGGTAAACCTTTAACTTTTCATTTTCGAGCGCGAGCTCCGCTCTTTGGTGCTTGTATACTATTAGAAATATGCAACAGTAAATTTAAACAATTGTTTAGTTCAAGTTAAAGGTTTACCCTACACGGACGATTTTGTTTTATGTTAATATGTTGAATAATGTACGACTACGGCTAACAAGCGCAAAATGTTAAGTAGCTTAGGATCTAAACGATGAAAATATATATTTTTTTTAAATTGTAGGTAATTTTGCTGGCTAATCTACCGTAATGGAATATTTTATAAATATACATAAATATACGTCCAAAAATTAAAAAAACTGTGACGTATAAAACTAGGGTGACGTACAAAACCTTACCAAAACTGCAAAAATGAAGATACTTGAATTTTGCAAATTGCTTTTAGTTTCTGTATATTTACACTATGTGTGTATCAAATTTCAAGTGTCAGCAAAGCTTCGAACAAATTTGGCAAAGTTTCGAGTTTCAGATGCCGATGAGTGTATAACACCTTATAGAACAAAAAGTTTTGCTCTCCTGATTTTCGGCTTTAGCGTCATTATTGCATATATATTGAACTATAGTTTTCGAAAGTTTTATCACTTTTTGTTTATAATTGACATTTTTACAGCAACTTAAAAAAATTGGCGTTTTATATCGTTTTTTCAATCTCACGGCTTTGTTATTGCAAATTTCGTAATCGGACCACCGCCATTTTGTAGCTACTTTTATTACGAACAAAATCATGTCCTAAGCATTTTTTCGTACAAAGTCATCCCGCTGAGTTATTTAAAGAAAACTACTAAAAAAAATTTTTTTCACGATTAAATTGTTAATAACTTTTTTCCCGATAAAATACTTGGTCAGCAAATTAGCCTGTTATTGTACTCATCATTTAAAGTATTCCTGTGTAGTTATTTCCGAGTTATCAAGAAAATGTCACCAACAGTAACTTTTCGGCCTCTGCCGACTGGAGTATAATTAATTTAGTTCCATTTAAATGTCCATCACATCGAATAATCGCAAACGTATAAAACTTGTACCTACTTTAAAATAGATACTAAAATAGGTTTAAGTGATGCAGAATTTTGAAAATAACAGTGATTTTATTGAACATCAATCATATAACGCTTTGCTAAAGTTACCTATATGGTTTAATATGTTAAAAGTCTTACTAAAATCAAGCAAAAGTTTATCTCTAAAATCTGATTGAGTTATAAAATATATTTCTTGTTTGATAGATAGTCGGTTAAACGTCTACATGGTGATCCAAAACTGTTGGTTGGCTGCCATTAGTACCTTTATAGGAAAACGGAAAGAACAAATAGAAAACCACAATTGGGGATCTTTGTGACATAATAATATAGGTGTTTGAATTAAAATTCCATTCCTTAGGGCGGCTAAGGGTTGTGACGTCATAGAAACATATAAATTATTTTCCCAATTCCATAAATATATTCGCATCTTATGAAAGTTCTTTCCTCCTCCTCTTTTTTCTCAATAACAAGTTTTTCTTAAACAGCAGCAGATTAAACAGTAGACAGTTTATTGATTTTGCCAGAGTTGCTGTAGAAAACAAGTGAATTTCAATGTTCACATTTACTACTGACATTATTTTTGTGCAAATGTAGTATATTTATTAAAAAATATATATTCAGTGAAACAGTAGATATAATTCTGATTTTTGTGGGCGACATTATAGAGAGAAATTGACATTGAAAGTATCTTATTTTCCACGACAACGCTGATAGAACCAGTAACAGACTTGATCGAATTAGTGTTTTTCTTTACACACTTTATTTGTATCTTTTAAAGGCGAACTTTTTAAATAAAAGTCGTTTTCATATGATATAAAAAAGTATCTATGAAATTGAAATAATTTGGATGACGTGAAGATGGAATTTTAAGTCAAATACTGTAATCTATACACAGACATATGAAAAAAAGTCCAAACTCAAGAGAGCCACATATCATTTCCGAAGGAATTCGATGCGCTGAACACAATGCTGTATTTAAAATCCTTCGATAAATTTAGGAGAAAAGAAACTTGGGTCACAACTGATATTTTTCTAAATTTTGTCCAAATATATCATTATCGTAGTATTTTGAAGCGCTGAATGCGATACCATCAGTAAAATTTACCCTATATTTCTCAGAAAACGCCCAATTATGGGTCAAAATCTACTATTTGGGTGAAAACTGGCCAAATATATAATTTTCGGAGTGTTTTAACTTGTTTTCACTGAATTAGTGGATTTTTTGAGAAATATCAAGGTCGTGGGTAAATTTTATTAAAGACATCGTGTTCAGACTCTCAAAATATTTCAAAACTGATTTATTTGGACAAAGTTTAGAAAAAGATCGGTTTTGACCCGTATTTGGGCCAGTTTTCACCAAAATAGTGGATTTTCTGAGAAATATCGAGGTCATCGGTAAATTTTACTAAAGGCATCGTGTTCAGTACCTCAAAATATTACGAAAATGATGTACTTGGACACAATTTAGAATAAAATCAGTTTTGACTCTTATTTTGGGACCAGTGGGAAATTGGCGACTAATATTAGCTACTAATTTTTCCGAAAATACCTGAACGACCATGGGCGTACGGTAATTTACAATTATTTACAATTAATATCTCAGCTCACAAGCACAAATACAAATTGGTTAATTTTTTCCCTAAAAATCGGAATGACAGTCTATTTTAGTGCAGAACTTGTTTCATGAACTCTCAAAAATTAGGAAGGTAGTTTTACACACCCTAACTAAAAAATGATATCTCAGCCATACAAATCGCTTAGTTTTTTTCCTTAAAAATCGGAATTAGTAAGGAGCGTTCAAATAAAAACGTGGTCGAAGTTGGCTCTGACACATTGGACGTAGGGAGTAGCTTATAGCGACCAACTTAACCTCATTTCTCAACGAGCTGTATAGCAGCTGTCAGTTTCAATAACGTTAATGACTATATACCTTTATTTTAAAGAATAATCGTGATAACAATAACAAACAATTAAAGGAGCTGCGGAAAGTGTCCCCCTCCTTGTTCCAAGCACTTTTCACACCTGTTCCTCAAAGAATTAAAGACATTTTCTAAGATGCTCGGGGTATTGTTAATTTCACGAATCTTGTCTATAAGTCGAGTCTGCAGATGGTTTAAATTAGGAATAGGCAGTTCAAAAATAGTGTTTTAAGGTAAGGCCACAAAAAGAAATCACACGACGTAATATCACATGACCTCGGTGGAAATTCATGTTCAGCATTGAGACTTATTAGTCGATTTTGGAAAACTTCCCTCAACATATTCATCGTCTCGCCTGCCGTATGTGCCCTTGCGCCATCTGGCTGAAAGTAAAAGTTTGTAATTTCGTTTTCTTCCAGCTGGTTAACAAAAGGAGCGATAATTTCTTCTCTATACCTTTGCGCAGTAAGAGTACCATTAAAAAAATAGGTCTATAAATCCTCCCTCGATTGAGAGCACACCAAACTCCAATTTTTTGAGCGTTCAGTGGGCCCTCGACAAAAAAGTTATCTGGTTTTTCAGAAGACCACATTCTCATATTCTGTGAGTTTACGTAACCACTTAAATGAAGCCAGGCTTCATCAGAAAAAAAGGTGATATTATGAAGTTCACCGTAGTTGTTTAAAAACCATTCACAAAATACAGCCCGTCGCGGAAAATCAAATGAAGTTCTTGCTGGCAAGTTAAACGATAGGAGAACAAACGCAAATCTTTTTTTAACACTGTGTGGCAGGTACCGACTGATACTCCCACCATTTGTGATAAAACACGTACAGAAGTTCTTGGCGCATTTTCCATTATTTGTTGGACATTTTCTTTTAATTCTTCAGTCCGCTTTTTAGGTCGGCCGCTTCCTTCTTTTCTTGTTACACTGCCCGTTTCACGAAAAACATTAACACATCGCTGAACTGCACTTTGAAAAATTTTGTACTCAACAACGCCGGTAAATTGATTTCGAAATTCTATGAAACATTCCTCAATAGAATACTACTTCCATATTCCATCAATCTTGCGTCCATTTCTAAAGTAGGACTCTATGATAAACACTTTTTGTTCTTGAGAAAACACCATTTTAAACGCTTTTTAAAACGAAAATATTCAAATTGATAGCGGCGATATAGCGCTTTGACAGATGACGTTTAAGTTCATTTGCTATACTCTACGCCCTACGTCCAAATTTTCAGAACCAACTTGACCACGTTTTTATTTGAACGCTCGTTATTTTAATACAGAACATGTAATACTTACTACGAAAATGATATATTTGGATTGGATTTGTAAAAAAATCAGCTTTGACCCATATTTGGGTCCAAATCGTGGATTTTCTGAGAAAAATAGAGGTCATGGGTAAATTTTACTAATGGCAACATGTTCAGCGTCTTAAAATGCTACAAAAATAAAATATCTGGACAAAATTTAGGAAGAAACCAGTTTTGGCGAATGCTGGGACCAGTTTCACTCAAAAATTTGACATTTCCTTCGGAAAGATATGTGGCTCTCTTGGGTTTAAACTTTTTTTGTGTGTGGCTGTGTTATCTAAGTTAGATAAAATTGTCTGCATCTCCTTAAGCAGATGGAAGTTTCCTTGTCTTTAGACAAGCGTTAACAACAAATCTAAGATATGTTTGGTGTCAAGTGAGGGAGAAATCACCCTGTACATCTCACAAAATCCATATCGGGCAAGGTCCTTACAAGCAGAAGATATATTAATCACTGTTTGGAGCGCCGATGATCAACTTCCCCTTGATTGGCCCGGGGAACGATCCCCGACCCCGTCCCTCTGCGGCACGGTCCCCCCGGCACTGGCCGGGCCGGCCGCGCCGGCAAAGGGGCACCAGGGGACCGAAGGGTCCAGTTCGCATTAGATCCGCAGCAAGGGGGGCCGGAAGGGGCCCGCTCGCCTGATGCGAGGAACCCTCAGTGTCGACCGGCCACCGAACCCACAAAGCAGACACAAATAAGTACTTGACGTCCCCGGCCGGTTCGGCTCCCGTTCGTTTCATACTTTTTCGTTCGTCCGTCCCAGCTAGATGCGCCTCAAGATTTCAGCCGATCTCATTGACAGCCGTCGATAAAAATACGAATTCCGAGGGAGAGCAGCAGCGGAGAACCGCCGCGAAGGGTCTTGGATGAATTTTCGGTGGAAATACATCTATTTTAAGAAATACGTTACATTTTAGTCAAATTACCGACTTGCTTGAGTATACACACATTATTATAATAAATGCCAGAGTCTTGAGCAAATTTTTCTTGGAGATAAGTCCTTTACAGTAGTAAGAAAAACATTTGGTTTTGATAAAATTTCGAACATATTAAGTAGATACAAAATTTCAATAAAAAATACATACATATGGCATGGGTCCCACTGCAGCTATCGTCTATAGTTGTTACGATGCCAATTGGAACATGTAAATCTTAAAGCACAGGACCGTATGCACTTCTCCGGAAATTTCTTCTTATGCTTTGACCATGATGTGTCTCGTAATTTATACTCGAATAGCAATTCGGCGAGTCCGGTATTGGTAAACTAGTCCGCCTGATGTAGAATTGATGGCGGCGCGCTGGTCATCAAAGCAAACTTGTATTGGTCCACTAGGTCGTAAATAATTTTTTTGTATGGTACACGGGTTCACTTAGCTTTGCCGCTTTGCCAGTGCAGTGCAGAGCATTGCTTGGCGGGGTATGTTGTCGGTATAATACGTATTATTATTTATTAGTTGCTATTATTATTTGTTCATATCGTAACCAGTAATGGGTAATAGTTATTAAAATAAATGTTATATGTAATTATCGAGTAATTTAGCGTGGCTCTCTGAGACTCTTTAAGCGGAGGATAACGAAATAATTCGGGAAAATCCCCAAATAATGGAACCGGTTTTTATCGAAAGTATCGAGGATAAGAGTTTAAAAACAAAGATTTACACGTAAAAAGTCAACATATTATATTAAATATATATGAATGTTTGAAAATTGAAAATAGTGAACAGCGTGATAAAAAAGTTAGGAAACGGATTAACGAATTAACTAAGATATCCAAAAAGGCCAATTTATCGCGTAATTAAAGAAGGATTGATCACGGTACAAAGAGCCCACTAAACACGGAACGTAAATGAAACGTTGCAAGAGATGTTTTACTAAACATTTGAAACATTAACTAGAAACGTTTCTGTTTCATTACAGAAATGTAGCACTTGAAAACTTATTTAGTGAAACATAGCCGAAACGTTACAATTGAAGAGAGTTTGAAACATTACTCGAAACATTACCTTTCGATCTCGGAAACATAACAGACGAACAACCCTTTCCTATTTTTGCTTATCTTATGGAACAATCGGCATTAGTTAAATTTTGCTCTCAATCCCCAAGCCTCAAGCGTTAGTTCATTTGCCTTTGTTTATACAAAGACATAATTAGAAAAAAAAATGTGGTAGCATATTTATAACACAAGTCTAGAAAAAATGTATGTTCGTGACTTGCGTAGACTGCGCGTAACAGCCCGAGTTTATTTGTTTCCCGTGTGTCGTTTCAATTCGTATTATGTTAGGTTAGGTTTGCGGTTTGTCAGTTTGCTTGGTTTCGTTGTTATTCATCTTTACTTTGACGCTATTTTATGTGATAATTTGTAGTGTGTGTAGTTGTAGTTATTGTAAGGTGCATATAAAATAATGAATATTGATGCAAAATGTTTAAAACGATATGTGTAGATTTCCAATTTTGCGTCACATCTACCTAAATATAGTTATACCCACTACCTATTACAGACAAGAGGACAAGGGACAAGAATTAAGAAAATGGAACAACAACTATACGTTTCGATATAATTTGAAGAGCAACTACTTAGTCACTGAGAACTATTTGAAATATGGATGAATCAAGTGAAATAGACGTCATTTATTTTATATTTTGTACAAATGTTTATATTTGTTTTTGTGTATAGGCATGCTTAAATAAAAGAGTTTAGATATACCTACAGATATTTACTTTGTCAAGATATCATTTTGTATCCTTATTTCTGCTGTATAATTTATTATTATTAAAAGGATATAATATGTAATATTGACCATGCGTAGAAGAAGTTATAACTTTATATTATTTTTCAGTAATGTTATTTGTTTTTCATGTACCTACCATTTCAAGATTCATAATCATAACTAACTTTTTCTAATTATCAGTTCATCATTGTTACCATATTCATAATGGTCTCAACATTAGAAAATTTCCATTTTAGAAGCGTATTATTTGAATAATATAAAATGTGTAGTTTTTTTTTAATGCTTCTGATATTGTTTTGTGATATTTTTATTTGTACGATGAATGGCAAAATTCGTAATCCATATTAGAAACTTTTTTCAGTGGCTTCTCAAAGAGAAAGAAATTCTTAGTAAAAGTTGCCGCATCCCCAAACTAGAAGAACATATTTATTTATTTTTAATATACAATGTAACTTTTTTTAGTTCGAATTAAGTCATTCACAATACAAATAAAAATATCACAAAGGAGTATTAGAGATATTTAAAAAAATACACTATTTATACTATTTCAAAAACGCTTTTGAAATGAAAATGATCTAAAGTTGAGAGCATTATAAGAACAATATGGTAATAAAATTATTATGTTACTCAAACATTTCTGAAAATATACTGTAACGTAAAACAAAAATATCGAGGGCATAAATGGAACATAAAAAGAATGTTACTGAAACCAATTTTTTGAAACGTTTCATTGGAAACGTATTTTGGGGAGGACATCTTGGGCTTCTAGAACGTTACCAGAAGGTTGCATGGATTTTTTATGAAACGTTTCAAGAAAAATGGAAACGTTTCTGAAACATGTCAGAAACTGAAAAATATTTAGTGGGAGGAAACGAAAAAATTCAAAATTAAAGAAAATCGACGATTTTACCAGATGTAATGCGGCGCACAATTTATAATATGTATAAAGAAAATAAAGTTCCTACTTTAAACATGATTCGAGATAAATTAAGCGATTATAATTATAAATCTTAAGATATTTTACGACATGCTTTATTACAATGCAATTTTAAACATATAAAACTTAACAGTCGTATGGTAATTATATGGTAATATAGCTCGAAATATAGTATATCTAGACGAGACAGGGCTAAATTTTTCTGGACGTCTATGGATTCCGTAGAATTTACGAGTTGAATATTTTTATGAGGTTCCAATTGAGATCGTAACAACTATACCATCGCTCGCCATCGAACACGATCAATTAGAATCGACCATACGTATCATGGTTACACTGCTTCCACTACTGACCACCAACATCTGTCAAGGTCGACAAATATAAATATAATGAATATAACCTAAAATGTCCTGATTTTGAATTTTTGAATTAAATTTAAAAATCTGTTGGCGAGTTTGCAGAGGTACATGGACATAAGCTTTTTTTGCGAGTGATTCTTATGTTGTGGTATGTGTAATATGAGTGAGTGAAGAGATTTGAACTACCATATGACAACTAAGATCAAAAGAGACAGAAATAGTGACCCCAAGTCAGATATTCACCAATATTCAGTCGCGAAAAAAAGCCTAATGTCTGATGATTTAATGTGTGATACACAATCATTGGATGGCACTTCCCATAGTGATGGAAATTTTATCCATAGTATTTAAATTTGTATACCCTGGACGTCTTCGGCCACGGAAGTTGGGTTTATCTGTTACTAAATTAATTAAGAGGTCTATTTTGTAAGGAATCCTAATCCATATTATCTAGTTTTGTCGTATTTAACAGCTGCAGAAGGCAGAAAGCAGACCAGTTAAAAGTTGACTATAGTTGGTGCCTGCTATTGATTGCAATGTGAACAGTTTATTATAAGCTTCTGTTTATATTTTATTCGATAGCAGTTGATGGTTGTTGATGGATCAGTGATACTGTTGCCTAAGAAATACATCTCTTACGTTACGACTTATTTTTTGTAGAAATTCGTCTTTTACGTTTCGAAAAACATTCAGATTTAGTAAAATTACGAACTTACTTCAATGTTTTCATTGGAAACACATTTCTTGCACTACGTTTACTAAACAGGGCGAAATAATTTAGGTACAGTGTATTGAAAAAAAAATTAAATATAATTGGGCAGTTTCATTTTAAGTATTACTATTGAATATAGGGAAAATGTGCTCAACATTATTTTCTATAGTGAAAGTCTATCCTTGTGCTTTTGTCCGAAATAAACTCTTCAATTACTTATCTATTAAAGTTTGGTGTTTTTCGAGCAATTGATTTATCAATAGATAGTATTACTATACTGTTAGTCTGTCTTCACAATCAATTTAAACTTTTACAGTCTTTTGAAAAACACACAAGAAGCACTAGGAAAGTAACAAAATTTTACACCAAACTTGAACAAATTACGTGCAGTAGTAAACATGTGCTACTCCCAGTCGGTCTTTCACTGGTGCGCGACGGTAACCATGACCACCGCTGCAAAACACGTTACAGATGTAGGAGCGAGCTACGCGAAGCCCAGGTATTCAGACCAATAAAGACGACATAATTTCTCGTACTTATTTCACATTATTTTGAAATACATATTTAAAAAGATTTATTGCACAGACTTATTTAGTATTTTATGTTAGTATAACTTTCTCTATATAATAGACGTAATACATATCTTTGCTCGTATTCAAGTATACCATATATTCAATGAAACAAAAAAAATCTGCGCTACAGGAGTCGTTTTCTCAGTGTAAATAATCCAGTATGCTGTGAGACTTTCATTATGATTTCTAAATGCTGTAACAATACTGGTTAAAGAAAATACAGTTTTGTCAAGATATGTAGACACAGCACTGAAACAAGTGCGACGTTCATCGACTATCGCGTAAAACAGATTAGCAATTCTAATTAAATCTGCTTTGCAACTGTCCCGTTCACCCTTCATAAACTTTTTCTTAAAGGGTACACCATATTTGATACTCTAAAGGGTTGGAGTCTGTAAAGTTCGCTGGTGATTAATTTATATATATAATATTATTTTTTAAGTCACGTTCTTCATCGGTGGTTTTCAATTAAGAATAAATTTGCACTTATAAAGTGACGTTAAAATTCAGATTAAGAAACGGGCTTGCTGTACTCATACTAATATATTTTTTTAATTTAATTAATTATTTATTATAATCAGTAATTTTGACTAATTTTGACTATTGTTTATTACAAATCTATTAGTAGAGCAAAGCTGATTGTCGCTGACACTGTAAGAAGTCGTTTAAAGTTACTAATGTCAGTATTTAAGGGCATATTAATGTACGAGTTACTTCTTTTGAACCAAAAGATAAATAGATTTGAGTATCGTCTGCATAGATGTGTACCTTACTATTTTGTAAATAACTATACAAATTACATGTATATACAGGGTGGGCTACCAGTTACGCCTCGGTCGCTAGGGACCAAACGGCAAATGTTATAGAAACCTGTTTAGGTGGGTACCTGTAGGTTGATTACGGCTACATTTTAAAAATATTTTGAAATATACAGGGTGTCCAGGAAAAGCGTACCATTACAAAGTTATGTATTTTTAAATGGAACACCCTGTATTTTACTGCATTTTTGAAAGCACCGTAAAAAAATAGGTTAAAGGTTCTGCATACTTAGGACCTATTGTATAAGTAAATTTCGCGTTAAATGCTCCTCAAAATATTGAAGAAAAAAAAATTTAAAATTTTGAGATTCAATTTTGAAAAAAAAAATTAAACTTTTGAAAAGCGTTCCAATTTTTTTTGCGTTGTTTTTTCTACAATTTCACATTGAATGTTTCAAATGTCGAAAAAAAAAATTTTTTTTAAATTAAAAATATTGAAATTTTCAATTTTTTTTTTTATTTCAAAATATTCAAAAAATTATATGAATCACTTTCTGTTCAGTTTTGATGCGATTTATTTCTTCACAAGCGGTATTTCATCGGGTTAAAATTATTTGTAGTATTAATTTAAGTTGAATCTTCATGCATTTTTTTACACGCATCTCTATACGATTTATTGATCCTTTTTTCGAAAGTTCTCAAGCCTTAAAAAACTGTTTTTTTAAACTAGGTAGGTACCAATTTTCTTCATTAACAAAAAAATCTTAAATTTTATTAAAATTTTTTTTTCGACATTTGATAAGTACTTAAGTATGAAATTGTGAAAAATATAGGTAACACAAACAAATTTTGAAAAATTTGATTTATTAATAGAAATTTTTAATTTTTTTTTCTACAAACGTCAAAAAATGACAAGGTTTGCGCATTGACAACAATATGCGAAGTGACACTTTTTTTCGGATTCTTACGTTACCATGACACCGTGCGCGAAATACTTCGCGCACTAGGGTGCGAAGCATTTCGCACACTGCATGTAAATTAATAAGAGTTTTGTATTTCAATCTTTGAAAAAATGAAGCAAAACTCCAAATTATTATTTATTTTTAAATGAATAACAATTAAATACTTTTAAAATAATGATGGAATTTTACAATAACTTTAGTTATTATTTACAATATTAACATTAATCGTACAACCAGTACACGAACCAATATTTATTCCTAAACCAGATAACTCAGGTTCAGCTCAGAATATTGGGGTTTTGGGGGTTGAAACACTACTAATTTTTGAGGTAGAGGTGATACCATGTGATCCTGAAATTTCACAATCTAAAATTTTATTTGATATTTGAATCTTATTATTGATAGAATCTTCCACGTATCCTTCGGCCACGGTGGAAGATTTCCATCCCCCGTGTCTCTTCATACTACATATATCACCCCCAGCATTAGCAAGAAGTGTGGCCGAGGTTCTCCGAAAACAGTGACCTGTGTAAGCATCAGAATTTGGTAATTTTAAGTATTTTGCTATTAAGCTGGGCATCCCTCCAATAGAATTTATTCCAACAACTTGGTTAATGCATCTCTTATTTTGATACTTCAAAACAAACGGCGACTGCTAGCATAACTTGGACGAAGAGCCACGTATTTTCGGTAAATATCGATATAATCTAGATTCGAAACCGTAAAAATTCGTTGTATGTTCGTTTTTGTATCCAGTACTTTCACAATCAAGATGGAACCTTTATCTTCTATGTCATCGACACTCATTTTAGTGAGTTCTTCACGGCGGCAAGCACCAGAAATACCCAATATTAAAACGACCTAAAAGGATATCGATATTTAGTAATTTAAAATACATATAAAACAATGATTAAAAATATACCTTAGCCATCAAATATATTTCATCATCTGCCTCTCTTATGGATTGATTTACTTCTTCTCGAGTTAATACCTTGGATTTCTTAGGGTTGTGTCCAACTGACAATTTTTTCAAATATGGAACCAACTTGATACATTTTTTAATATCTACGTTTTCCTTAGCATTAAGTGTTGATTTTAGCATAGAATATACTGCCCATAATGTGGAAGGCTTCACCTTCTTGGATCTTTCTGCAAAATATGCTAACAGCACATTTTCGGATGCTTTTCTTGCTTTATTTGTTTCACACCACTCCTTAAATTGCCGATATGCATTTTCATATTGGCGTTTCGATTTTTCCGGTAAAAGATTTGAAGTTACCAAATTGGCCGCATCTGCCAAATTAGGTGGAGTACTACTTAGTTCATCGTCACTAGCAATTTCCATTATTTTAAATAATATCTGGCACTTAAAAATTGAAGACGCGAGCACAAACGTCACTTTAAAATAATTATTATTGTTGTCAACAACAGCCACTTTGTTTCCATAGTAACAGTGAAAATTTGATTAGGAAAGACATTTTAAGCCAGCTCAACACTATTTTCTATAATAAATTAGGCATTTTACTTATTTATAATATATTTAAGAGATAGATTTTCACGTTTGTAGAAAAAATATTGTTTGCATCTCGTGCGCGAACTACTTTGGCGGTCTCGAATAATTTTTTAACTCGGCTTCGCCTCGTTAAAAAATTCAATTCTCGATCACCAAAGTAGCATTTCGCGCACTAGATACAAAAATAACTATTATCGATATTTGATGAATATTTAACGCGAAATTGTAAGAAAAATAACGCAAACATTTTTTTTTCAACTTAATTGCCACAAATAAATTCAGACCGTAACATTTATAATAATATTGCATTGAAACTTGCTGTTAATAGGGTTTTTGTTCGTTGGGAGTGCTACTGCTGGTGCTCAGGTTACCATTATTATATTTTTATAGTTTTTGACTTAAGGATACTTTTAGTTCGCTGGGTTGGCCTTAATGTGTATTTAAAATAACGTAAAACATATTTCTGCAAAAAACCTTGTTAAAACATATTACCACAATAATCATACTGAATATATTTTGAAAGGCAATCTTTTCTCAATAAAACAATCCTACTGAGTTTGTGGACGGTCGGGCTACATGTCGCACGGAATAATATTTAATTTTCGTGTAAAGCGAATGCGAGAGGACTGCTTCCATTACATTAGGGGGACAAACACACAACACGGGCGCGTTTTTCTGTGAATTTTCACCTGTCCGACGGGTTAAAACCATAGTAACAGCGGGGCCGAAAGGAGGGTGGAAATTTTTCCTTTGTGTAGGAAAGGTCGAACGCTCCGAATCCTCTCTCCGACCCCAACGCCGGAGCTGCACCACTGTGTGGGGTGAGTCTCGCTCGCCCGCACCCCCGTGCGCTGGTTTTATATCCCTGGTTACCCTCAGCTGAATACTCCGGCTGGCGAAGTTGTGCCGAATCATCCTCAACCCTGCAGACCTCCGGAATATCCGGCCTTGCCTTGCACCCACCCAACCCACACCACTTGCTCCTCGTGTCCGTATCTCGCACCACTATCACACGGGAGTGGAGATCCGCGAACGCCGTCGCAGATTCTTCTCTAGTTCACTTTACCGACAACTATTTAACGATATGTTTACGGCACTTGATTAACTACAATACTAATCAATATACTCGTAAATTGAGTATAAATAATGTCCCAGTTGGATTTTGTTAGTGAAAAGACAGAAACTTGAAAGAACTCATGGAGAAAAATGATGTATTTCCCGGAACAGTCATATTCACTAATTTTTACTTTAATTTAGACGAGTATAAATAATTAAAATATGTTGTTCGCCAAATGAACATACGAGTCTAATAGAACTTTTCTACACATACAGTGTGGCTACGATTTAGGTGACACAGGCTTATAACTCAAGTGTTAATTAACGAATCTTTTTCAAATTTAAACCACTTATGCAGATCAATGGGGTGGACATTTGAGGATCATTAAACTTACGTATATCCATAGGTGTGCGTTAGGGGACATTAAAAGGGGGTCGATTTGTCGGTATTTTTTATTAGCGAATAAAATACGGAAATGCTGATGCCTTAGTCTTAATCAGTATCATCGAAAATATACCCATGTCAAGTTTCATCCAAATCGTATACTGGGTTGTACAGAAAATTCATTTAATACAAATGTAAATGATTTAGGTGACACAGGCCTATAACTCGGGTGTTAATTGACGAATCCTTTTCAAATTTTAACCACTTATGCAGACCAATGGGGTGCACATTTGAGGATCATTAAACTTACATATATCCATAGGTGTGCGTTAGGGGAAATTAAAAGGGGATCGATTTTTCGGTATTTTTTATTAGCGAATAAAATACGGAAATGCTGATGCCTTAGTCTTAATCAGTATCATCGAAAATATACCCATGTCAAGTTTCATCCAAATCGTATACAGGGTTGTACAGAAAATTCATTTAATACAAATGTAAATAAGCTAATACAGACTGGATAACAAAAAAAAAATAGGTATAACAAAACTCAGTTTATTTTCTTAGTTTCAATGTAGCCGCCATCTCTCCTTATACATTCTTCTATGTGCAGGAGCACCGTCTAACATAAAATATAAATTCTGTCTAGCATCTAGCGGCAGATTGTCCAAAACATCAGTAAATTCCGTTTCCAAATGACGTAAAAAATTTTGGGCGTTTAAAGTTTCTATAAAAAAGGGTCCGATAATTCGATCATTAAAAATCGCGCACCAAACATTCACTTTATAAACATACTGATTCTTAGCATTCATTATCCACCTGGGATTGTCTCTTTCCCAATATCGAGAGTTCTGCGTCGATACAACACCATTTGTAGAAAAAGTAGCTTCATCGCTAAAAATTATTTTTTTCAACAAATTTCTGTCGTTCAGAAATTCGCCTTGCACCCAGAAAGCATAGTCTAGCCTCCTTAAATTGTCTCCTTCTAAAAGAGTGTGTAAAATTTTTGGTTTAAAGGGCTTCAATTTATTCTTTTTTAGACATTTTCTTATGGTCTTTTTGTTTAAAAAGTAAATCGTCATATAAGAAAGGTAACAGAAGAATGTATAAGGAGAGATGGCGGCTACATTGAAACTAAGTAAATAAACTGAGTTTTGTTATACCTATTTTTTTTTTGTTATCCAGTCTGTATTAGCTTATTTACATTTGTATTAAATGAATTTTCTGTACAACCCTGTATACGGTGTGGATGAAACTTGACATGGGTATATTTTCGATGATACTGATTAAGACTAAGGCATCAGCATTTCCGTATTTTATTCGCTAATAAAAAATACCGAAAAATCGATCCCCTTTTAATTTCCCCTAACGCACACCTATGGATATATGTAAGTTTAATGATCCTCAAATGTGCACCCCATTGGTCTGCATAAGTGGTTAAAATTTGAAAAGGATTCGTCAATTAACACCCGAGTTATAGGCCTGTGTCACCTAAATCATTTACATTTGTATTAAATGAATTTTCTGTACAACCCAGTATACGATTTGGATGAAACTTGACATGGGTATATTTTCGATGATACTGATTAAGACTAAGGCATCAGCATTTCCGTATTTTATTCGCTAATAAAAAATACCGAAAAATCGACCCCCTTTTAATTTCCCTTAACGCACACCTATGGATATACGTAAGTTTAATGATCCACAAATGTCCACCCCATTGATCTGCATAAGTGGTTAAAATTTGAAAAAGATTCGTCAATTAACACCTGAGTTATAAGCCTGTGTCACCTAAATCGTAGCCACACTGTATACAAATTATTATTATTTTTTACCTTTAGCAAAAAACTTTTTTAGGGACGCCTATGAAACTCATTAAATTTTATTGCTAGGCGTTTTTATACAATCATGTTCAATTGATTTTGGAAATATTATAACAATACCTATTAATTTCCTTCTCCAAAATTTTGACGGGACTCTATTGAATTATATGACCATTTTTTTTGTCGTCTATTCTAATATTCATAGGTCGAGAAGTCTCTCCAATTCTTATTCCATTCCAAGGTATGCTATAAATGCAATTCTTTAATTTTTGGGATTTTTTTCATAAAAATAATCTTTCACCACATTTCTATTTCATTATTTTAAAAAAAATCACATGATGCAAAATATCCAACAAATAAAAAAATAAACATATATACAGGGTGTTACTTATGTCCATAAATTATAAAAGGCGATCTACTGAATTCGGATATAAATGCATATACCAGTGGCGCAGATACCAAGAATGACTCTCACTGAAAATCCCAGAAATTCGACGCATCTGAATATCTTGAAAATTCTATCACATTTTAATTCCTTGGGTAAAAAATCAGGGTGAAAAAATTTTGTATTGTTATGGCAGCAAGGGATGGCCCTGAAAAAAAATGTGCCAACTATTTTCCCAGACTCATTATTATTTTATATTATAAGAGTAATATTAGATGCTTAGACTTTAACTATTGTACTCATGATTTAGATGGTGGAAGGTTTATCTTTTTCTGCCCAGTTAGATGCGTTATCTAGAGTACCCCAAGGTTCAGTTCTTGGACCAGTTTTTTTCCTGTTATGTATTGTTCTGAGATACGTAATTGTGTACCATCCAGTCTAATGTCATTCACTGATGATATCAAAATTTATGAAAATCTTTGCTCCTGGAATAATTCTCTTACGCGACTTCAACTCCTGTTGAATTGTATGAAAATTGGTTTCTGCCTATGAATTTTAACAAATGCTCTATCCTAGACTTAGAGAAAAAAGCAACCTTCATTTATTATTACCAGTTCAAAAATCTAATAGTATTGCAGCCAGTTGAATCTCAGATATATCGGAGTATTATACTAATCTAAAATGGGATGATCAAGTTAATAAAGTGACACAAGGTATGAGCACATTAAGCTAGATTCTGCATATGAATCGTATTTTAGTGCCTGGGATAGTTTGCCTAGCAATATTGTGAATGCGCCCTTAATCAGAGTATTCAACCGTTGTTACGTTGGTCACATTAATTATGATTCATAACTAATTATTTATTATTATTATTATTTGTACAGACTCATAGCTTGGTATTTAGGAACAAATTTTTAGGATTAATAATTGCCTGATGCATTTCGAAGATATAAACCAAACTTTTGACTTTTTAAATGATGATGAATATATGTACATGGCACATAATCGTTTTATTTACTGATCATAATCAACCAACCAATAATCATATGGAACCAAAGCGTGGATATGTTTTCCGCTGTTAAATTTACTAAACAAACCATTAAATTCTCTAAAAAAAAAGTATCTTCATCATGTTCTAGACAAAGGACATGTATGTATTACAATTAAGTCTTTAAAGCCTTGTTACTTATCTCATTGATAGTATCAACTTCGTCCAATAACTTTTCCCTTAGGTTAAGTAAATTATTAAAACTCTCTTTGTTTACTTATTTTATTTTTCAGAATCCCCCATAAAAACTACTATATTGAGGTGAAATGGTACTCAATCGGGTCATAAAATCATTCTTTTATAAAAAAAAATTAAAAAAAGTCCTTTGTTTGGAACACTGTTGACAGTATAGTATTTTTTAATATTAAAGTATTTAAAGATCTCTTAAAACAAATTTAATGGCAGAAAAATCTTGACTTATATTTTGTCAGTAAATAAACCAAAATATTGGTCAAACTGTCAAAACAAAATATGTACATATCACTATAATCAAAAGAAAGAGTAGATTTAGTTCATATCTTGTGAACAAACACCCTATATATTTAAAAAAATATTTTCGATTATTCCGAAAAAAATAAACAACTATTTGTGCGCCTAATTTTTTACTTGCACTAGATAGAAATTTATAAAACCCATTAAATTTTGTCTGAACTAAAATTTAATCAGGAAGATGCAAAGCGAAATCGTCCGACAAAATAAAATAAAGTAATTTTCGATCAATGCTTAAGCTGTAAAGAACATCAGCGAACGGACATAAATAATGAATTTGTAGATACAGGTAATTTTCTTTTATTACTGTTGTACTGTTAAGATTAATTGGAGCAAAATGAAGATATGCGTAAAAACTCATACGGAATCAGAATATGTAGACAAAAAAAAAAAACAGTCAAATTTTAAAAGGGTTTTGCATTTGCAGTTTGTTTAGTACTCCACAGCAATTAACAATGTGTTGTCTTTACAGAATTCGACTGGTGAACCCGTCTACAGAAAGGTGGCAGTGGTAGAAAATTTCTTCGACATCATTTACAACGTTCACGTAGATCTAGAAGGCCGTCCTGGAAAACACGCAGGGCAGAAAAGAACATACCGCACTGTAAGTTTTATTTATTTAGAATCGGTTCTAATTGTAAAAAGTTAATGAATCTTAGAATGATCTCATAATGTCAAATAGTGCAAAGTTTCATATCTTAAAATTTTTACTTTATTTTCGTTTTGTTAGTTTACCTTATAGTTTTATATTAAAGTCGCTACAATTATTAAAATTAAAAACAGCACTGCAACTAATTTACATTACAAAACAGCAAAATTTGTCTGTTGTTTATTTCTCAAATTTTGCATTAGTTTATTAAAGATTTAAGAAATGGTTTCGCCTCAATTTGATTTATTTTAAGCTTAAAATAATTCTGACAAATAACCAATAATCGTCTAAAAATACGAGATATGAATAGTTAATTAAGTGATTAATGATATCAATCCATTCTTGAAGTAAAAATTCCATATACTCTAGTTAATATTGATATTAGTAGACATATACAGGGTGTAACTAAATAAGTGTAAAACATTTAAGGGGGTGATTCCTCATCGAAAAAAAGACAGGATCTTTCATATAAAGAAACTTCATTGGAGCATCCCTTGTTAAGATACAGCCCCTTAAAGGGGGTACATAAAATTTGTTTAACAATTTTTTTCACAAGCACTAAACAAGTTACAATATTGAAATTAACCTGACATTTTCTACTACCAAAAAGACACTTAGCCAGTAATTTATTTGGTTTACCCCATGGTTGTAAGGGGTGGAAAACGCAACCCCTAAAATTTATTTCCAACGTAATTTTTTGTCTTATTATTTTTTTACCATTTAAAAATTTATTTCCGATAGCCTGTTTCATTCTAAAAAAAAATGTCTCTTGAATTTTTTGCCCAAATTAAACCAGTTCGCAGCAAAAAATTATTTTACGAACAAGATACATATCGCCATAAAACGAAAATACGAAACTAATTTATCTAGTAGGCCGCCATTAGCGATACTGACAATTAAATTGGAATCAAGCTGTCAGTTTGTAAATTTTTGAAATTGAAGTAATACTAATTGTGTATTGTTCTGTTCTTAATTTGTTACTTTAATAATTCACTTGTTATTAAAATGGCATACACAAATGAGGAAATGGCTGATATGCATTACGTTTACGGTCTGTCGCAGGGGAATGGGTTAGAAGCTTCTACAAGATATGCTGAAATGTATCCTCAACGGCAGCATCCTTCACATAGAATATTTGTCTGACTTCATCAACGATTACGTGAATATGGTTCATTCAACAAAAGAACGCAGGATTGTGGTCGCCATCGAGAAGTAAGAACACCACAGCTTGAGGCAGCAGTACTTAATTTGATAGAAGAACAACCTACTACCAGTACTAGAAAGATTGCTTTCCAGCTAAATGTTGATCATATGACGGTATTTCGAATTTTAAAGGAACATCTCTTATACCCTTACCATCTGCAACGAGTACAGGCACTGTTACCGCGAGACTTTCCGAACCGTCTTGAATTTTGCAATTGGATGCTGGAAATGATTAGAAGAAATCGTGACTTTCTGAAGACGATCGAATTCACAGACGAATGTAGTTTTTCTCGGGACAAGATTATTAATTTTCATAATTACCACATATGGGCTGATGAAAACCATCACGCTATTGTCGAAACTAACCATCAAGAACAGTTTTCTCTTAAGGTGTGGGTCGGAGTTATTGGGGATTATTTAATTGGGCCTCATTTTCTACCTCCTCGATTAAATGGTGAGGCATACGTTCAATTTTTAAGAAAAGTGCATCCCCCCGTACTGCTGGAGGAAGTTCCTTTGGGCGTCAGAAGGGATATGGTTTTTATGCATGATGGGGCTCCCGCCCATTTTAGTCAAGTAGCACGTCAGCATTTAACTGAAACATATGCAAATCAGTGGATAGGTCGAGGAGGACCACAGAATTGGCCCGCTCGATCCCCGGATCTCAATCCTCTGGATTTGTCTACTTGGGGCCATTTGCAGCATTTGGTTTATCGTACTCCTGTTCGCGATGTAGAGGACTTAAGAAACCGCATTATCGATGCGTGCAGGGTAATTAGAGAGACTCCAGGAATATTTGAGCGAATACGTGGCTCAATGCGCCGACGTCTAGACGCATGCGTAATGTCTGAAGGTAGACATATTGAACATTTACTATGATTTCTACATGTTGTATGTTTTGTTATTATTAAATTAGTTTTGATTATTCCCCTTTAATCATTTAATGCAGGTAGTAACTACAAAATAACAGTAAATCCAGTCCGCATTTATGACGATGTATCTCTGTAGTTGTTCGTAAAATAATTTTTTACTGCGAACTGGTTTAATTTGGGCAAAAAATTCAAGAGACATTTTTTTTTAGAATGAAACAGGCTATCGGAAATAATTTTTTAAATGGTAAAAAAATAATAAGACAAAAAATTACGTTGGAAATAAATTTTAGGGGTTGCGTTTTCCACCCCTTACTACCATGGGGTAAACCAAATAAATTACTGGCTAAGTGTCTTTTTGGTAGTAGAAAATGTCAGGTTAATTTCAATATTGTAACTTGTTTAGTGCTTGTGAAAAAAATTGTTAAACAAATTTTATGTACCCCCTTTAAGGGGCTGTATCTTAACAAGGGATGCTCCAATGAAGTTTCTTTATATGAAAGATCCTATCTTTTTTTCGATGAGGAATCACCCCCTTAAATGTTTTACACTTATTTAGTTACACCCTGTATAGAATACCGATATAAATGTGTCCATTATCATAATCATAGATATAGTAAAAATAGACTATGTTGCCGTAGTAGGTATGTTTTTTCATTGCACTTTGTATATTAAATTCCCATACCACATAATTTTCGTCCGAGATATCAGTTAATGTTTATAGGTTAGTAAGTTAGTAAGTTAGTTCTCAACTACAAAGAATTTCATACAATTTAAGCAAAAAGTATATATTTTGTATATGATTTTTTCAAAGCCCAGAACAAAAAATTGGCTGTTTTCATTCTTAAGTAGAGCTCTTATGTGGACTGGTCTAATATTCGAATGACGAAATTGTACAGGTGATTCTTTGACCAAAAATAAAAAAGATATCACCATAGATCCGCAAATACTTCGTTTCCAAAATCAACCGTGATAAAGTGGAATTTTTGCGACAATTTTGTTTTGTTTTTTTGAAAAAGAACAACCCTATTTAATCCTTAAGTAATATGTGGATGATACACACCTATATAGTATGTTATATCTTAATTGTCACTGTTACTCAATGTCTTTTTGCACAGAGCATTGCTTTGTACCTACACTGGCAGAGAGCGACCTACTAATCTGTAAGTAAAATGAAAGCAAGACAGGTACAAAGCAATAAGAACCCCGCGAATTTGACTCCTATGTTGGAAATTAGCTAACTGCTTTTTATTCCTGGTGGCATTTCTAATAAAAGGCAACAGTTTCGGTTTATTTAAAAAACGGACCATTTTCAGTTATTATTATTTTAACTTGCATTGCCGTTTTCAAAGTCCTCCAATGAATTTAAATACATACTCTGTTACTCCTCTAATCACAAAATAATTTATTAATTTTATTTTTCTAGAAATGCTATTTCAAATACGTTGTTATATTATTGAAAATGTAGAAAAAATCATTGGCGTAGAAATTTTGCATTTTATTAGAGACGATAGTGTTTTATTCAGACTTTTAATGAATATGCATTTAAGTCGTATTATTATAAAAAACCATTGGCGTAGAATTTTGTATTTTCTCGGAACTATGCCTGTAGTAATATGTCCAATTTCTGCTCCAATCAATTATTTTTCTAGAGAAAAAGATGTTTTTGTGAAACGAATATCTATAGAGATATTTTCAGTTCATGTGTTTTATAGCGCTAATATAAGTTAAAATTAATAATAACCTTTAATAATTATTTTTTTTTAGAAACATTAAAAGCAGTTCTTAGTAATATATATTATATCTTCACCGCTGGATGACATATTTATATGGGTTGTCTCTAAAATATTAACCAAGTATTTTAAAAAACTATGACAACCAATATGGAAACTGTTCAAGACAGACAAAAGTGATTATTTGTAGTTATTTTTAGACATGATAAATTTTTCTTAGTTATTGCAATCGTGTGAGGTGTAATGTGAATGACAATGAATTTTATTTTTTTTTTGTTAATTTTAAAGCAAAGTGGTGTGAGAGGTAAAAATTTTTTAATAGTCAATTTTAGCTAAACAAAAAAAGTTGTACCAAAAATAACTTAGGGATTCCAAGAAACAGAAATGTTCGTAAAATAAACTCCAAAAAAAAAAATTGCGAGCAGAAAAATGACCAAATTTTTTTAGTGATCTTTTAATGGCTGTAATTTCGTGAATAATCTTTGTATCGAGAGAGAAAAAAAGCATCTTGAGGCTTGAAGATTCTAGTATTAAAATCTTGATGAAAAATTTTTTGAGCATCACGACAAAAATTTTACAAATTTTTATTTTCAAAACTGTTCATGAGCCCAGAAAAAAATTTTCTGGCTTAATCAATGCCAGAAATCCAGAATCATTTAGCTTCAATTTTTCTTTATTTTCTGTGCGATTTTTTCTCATTGAAATATCGGCTATTGAGTGAAAAGTCATTTTTTTTTTATCATCGATATCTCATGAACTACTGATCGTACAGTGAATTGAATCAATCCTCTTCAAGGACTTTTTGGTATGTTTGAGAAAAAAAAATTATACTCAGTAATAATTTGAAAAAATGCAAAAAATTACTTTTTCTACTTTTGGAAAATCAGCGACTACTTTGCAAATATTGCGAAAAGTACAAATGTTTGTAGGTTTATTTTTAGCTCAATACATGCCCATTGAGGCCTGTAAATTTTGAAATCGATCGGTCGAATCGCTTTCCTTTCCTGAATCGTCAAAGTTTTCTAAAAAAATGAAAGGAGCAGGTTTATTGCTCCTTAAACATCAATTAATGTTGATTAAGATGAAAAAAAAATTTTTCTCACATTTTCGCATTAAATACTCAATCAAATATCGACAATATTTTTTTTTGCTGACCGAATTTAAAAACTTCCAACTGTATTAGTAGAAAATTTTTGTAAAATTTGACATTTGTATGTACTGTTTTTAATTTTCAAATTGGAGGGGCTGTATTTCCTAAGGGGTGAACATTTTACAAAAGTCATTTTCATGTAAAACGTGTTCTTTTTAGCATTTAAAAAGACTCTAGTAAAAATTATATCTTATTTGGGACGCGGTGTATTTTACGTAGCGAATACGTACTGGGTTGGGGGAAGTAGTACGCTGACACTGTGTACACAGCGAGTAAAAACCGATTGGCAATACACGCTAACAATCGCCGTTGTTTCCATTTCCAGATAACAGAGACGTACGCCTTTCTGCCACGAGAAGCCGTCACACGTTTCCTCCTCGGCTGCACTGAGTGTCAGAAGCATCCACGCTCGCCCTCGCCCGCCTCGGTGCTCCCCACGCCCAGCCCCAGCCCCACTTTGCCGCCGCTCCAGCCCGCCGCTGCGGCGCCCCCCGCGACCCCCCGGCCCCCCCAGGAGGCGCCGCCGCCGCCACCGCCGCTCCCGGACGGGCCCCGCCAGAGCCTCGCCGCCGTTGACCACTCGCCCGCCCCCCCGGCGGGCCGCAGCGGCTCGCCCAAAAAAGAGACACCGTTAAAAACGAGCGCCCCCGAACCCAAGAGATCTAGCAACCCGCTTGACGTGTCTAATCTCACGTCGCGCGATCCCCCCCGCAGCCCGGCGAAAAAGAGGCATCTGAACAATCTGTCGGACGCCCCGAAGCTGTGGTCGCCGATCGACGACATCGAGAAGGAGCAGGACGGGCCCCAGAAGAAGAGGAGGATGCTCACGGCGGCCGGGGACATCGATTACTCCCTGCCCATCACCACCACCTACTTGAAGTACATGCGGACGCTGGGGTGCAGGGACGAGGACGCCTTCAAGTTCGACAACAAGCACGTGAGTGTTGTCATTGACCACTTTTTGCATGAGACCATTTCTCATTATTTCCATTAAGTTCGTTTAATGTTCATACTATTTTACTATTAATTTATCTATTACCATTTTTTTTTATTTATTACTATTTATTGTTTTATTTATTACTATTTATTAATTTATTTATTGCTATTTATATTATTTATTAACTATACACAGTTTTCCGAGTGTAGAACGTAACAAAATAGGTGATAAATTAGTTGTTAGCTTTTAAATATGTCGTTAGTTTTAAAATAAATTCAAGAGTAACCTTCAAATTGGACAAAAATTGTATTTTTTAAATTCTTTTTGAGTTTTCATTATGGTATTTTCCTTGATATACAGGGTGTGGCGTGTATAATCTATAAAAATTAACCTAATTATATTTGTAATAGAAAACTCTTATACGAAAAAATTCTATCTTCCCACGAAAAAATTCTATCTTCCCGTTTTTTTTTTTGTAAATTAAAGTTCAACGAAAATGAAGGCCGACCCTGTCTTATTTATTAAAAACTTTGGAAATGCTTTTATGTGACCCGAGATGCAACCTTATAATTTAAGTCGGTTTAACTTAATACTAGTAATACTAAAAAAAGGTTAGGTTAGTTAAAATTTGTGCAGTCAACTGATTTTGTATTTGTATTGGATTCATTATTCACTTAATTAGTAAATATTAAGCATCGTCCATCGACCCATCAGTGTTAAGAAGTGAAAAATTCCAGACAAAAGTTTTTATTTTGTAATCCACGGTAGTGATAGTGTAATTTTTATAAAGAAGTAAAAAATAAGAATAGCGTGCCGATTACATTAAAAACGAGATTCTTATTTCTTATTTTGCTTAATTTTTTAGTTTGTATACAAACTAGTTTTACAATGAACCGAGAAAACAATGCATTTACTATTTCCGAATGTGTCGATATGGTGTTAGTGTATGGTTCAGCCGGAAAAAATGCGCTCGCGGTGGCTAGGTTGTACCGGGAACGATGGCCACAACGTCACCCCCATGTGCAAATACAATCCTATAGCGCGTTCAGCGGACGTGGTGAGCAAGTGAACCTTAATGTTGAAGATGCATTGTTGGAAAATCTTGACGAAGACCCCACAATTAGTACTCGACGACTCGCACAGCAAATAGGAACCTCATCTCGTACCGTACATCGGATCTTAAGGCGCCAGCTGTTGCACCCCTATCATCTGCAACCAGTTCAACAGATTTTACCCCCGGATTGTGATCAACGAATGCGTTTTTGCAGATGGTTTTTACGGCAATGTGCCAATCAAGTAGACTTTCCTGCTTATGTTTGTGTAACAGATGAGGCGACATTTACCCGTGATGAAGTGAATTTAATAATATGCACATATGGGCCGATGAAAATCCTCACGCGATTAGGGAAACTCATTTTCAACATCGGTTCTCGGTAAATGTTTGGGCTGGCATAATAGGCGATGTACTTGTGGGTCCCTATGCCTTTGGAGGACGACTAAATGGACCAACATATGCTGACTTTTTGGAGAACCGGTTGTCTGAATTATTGGACGATGTGACTTTACAAGTTTGTGCACGCACGTTTTATCTTCAAAATGGGACTCCTCCACACAGTAGGTACTCGAGGAGTAACGACACTTTTGAATAAAATGTTTCCTCAGCGATGGATTGGACGCTTTGGTCCTGTGCCGTGGCCACCTCGGTTACCCTATCTAACTCCAATGGACTTTTATCTTTGGAGTCACTTGAAGTCATTGTTTTACCAATTGCTACGGTGGAAGAATTGCGAAACCATGTACTTGAAGCTGCTGACAGAATTAGGGGAATACCTGGAATTTGGGAAAATATTCGCCAAAATTGAGTGCGTCGGTGCCATGCATGTATTCGCGCTAATGGAGATCAATTTCAACATTTTCTCCGGAAATGGTAAGTTTTATTTCATTTTATTCTATATTTTAATAGAGTTTGTTTAGTGCACGCAGTTAGCAACTACAGATGCTTACGGATGCGGTTTTGTTTGCGAACTCTTGCAGTAACAACAATGCATTGAAGATAGTAATTACTATTAATTACTATAATAAGAAAATATGTTTTTTTAATACCTATTTTTCTTAGTCTGTACTTTTGCATTCAAAAATTCCTCAAAAAATGAGAAGTCCCTTTCTATCTTCCAACGACGATTGTTTACGCGGCTGGTCTACAGCACGTAACTCATCGTACAGCACAGGGACAGGACCGTTCCAGAGAAAATATTTTGATCCATAATTTAACTTTAATTTACGAAAAAAAAAAAAAACGCAAAAAGACTTTTCTATTACAAATATCGTTAAGAAGCTGTGTTTAATTTTTATAGATTATACACCCCACACCCTGTATATTCAGGGTACATAATTGGAGAGAAAACATCATTACTATGTTCTGAAGTAGTAAGAGTTGTATGTTGTTACCGTATGAATAAACCACAAAAAAATTCCAAAGAAGCCTAGTTTGAGCGAATTTTTCAGGTTAGGTACCTATCTCATAAAACAGACTGATCGGTGATCAAGGTTAATGGTAAGTATATAATGGTAGGTATTAATAAAAAACATTGTCAATAGTTAATATAATTTAAAGTGCAAAATGATCCTTAAAATTAATAATAATCAAAATTATTAAAAACCTATTGAGAATCTCTGGAATTATCTCCTGAATAAAAGGAAGTAAATAGTTGTGGTCGCAGATAGCGCGCCGTCCGTTTTTTGTCCTATTTTTGTAATAAACAGAAATTGCTCGTTTGATTTTAGGCTATCAGTTTGAGTAAGTATAAAAGTGTTACATGGTAGTAACATGTGAGGCGGATCACGAAAACTATGAGTTAAGTCTATATGTTTTTGTACATTTTTATGTCAGTGATTTTATATAAACTGAAACAGCTAAGTTATCGATGAAGTCAGGGGTTCCAAAAATGTTTGCATTACCATGATAAATAAGTCAGTAGTAACATTAGTTAGTAATGCTGATGTAATAGAAATATTAATAGATATACTATATCAAGTCTATCAATAAATTAAATGATAAAAGACTGCCTTATATACTTAACTTAATGAAATACAAATTTGCAAACATGTGAATATGAAGCAGTTTGAATATAATTCGAGCAAGAATTTCAGTTTGCACTTTGGAGCTAATTGGACATGAAGGATACTCGAAAACTGCATTAATAGAAAGCTAATAATTGCGAGACATATATTATTTGTACTAATCGATACAATGTAGCAGACAGGACCAAACTGGATATGGCACAAAAAACAAGTGAAGATGAGACCAGTACCTCTTAGTAATTTGATTCACTGAATCTAAAATCATAATTCTCGGATCATTTTCTGTTTAATCTTGACATCACGAAACTCATATAGAAAGCGGTTTTCGAGATTTCATATCGAGTAGTGAGTGATTGGAAAAACTTTGGAATCCATGACCTCATTGCACTATGTATAACCCCGTAACCTGTTATTTGAACGATGTTGATCGCGCAAATTCATGATCACTCAAACAGTCAAAGGAATACTATTACGTTTTTTTTTCAGTGTAGATAGAAATTTTAAAAAAACGACTAACTTTGTGATACAAATCTGGGTTAAGGAATTAAGGAGTTTTCAACAGGAATACAGACTCAATTCCTTAGAGTTTCTTGGTTATACCCCAAGTTGTGGGGTTACGGGATTATTGGGTTATGGGTTTGTGGAACCCTACCAACTCATGAATTCAGTCGTATAATTTCGGATCCCTGATGTATGAAATCCGTTTTCCTATAGAGTTTCGATGTTTGGGTCGAAACACGAACTGATTGGGGAATTTTGACTTGAAATTTGGATTCTATGGATAATTAGGATACACCGGTTTGGTTCTCGACTCCAGCGATTTTTTTGTGACGTTACTATCAAAATAAAAAACTTCTGTTCCATCCATTCCACTTTGTCAATCAAGAACTTGCCTTACGGTGGTATATATATCCATACTAATGAAAATATAATAAAGTACAAAAGGTAATTGGGAATAGACCTTTTTAGTAATAACGTCACATACGGTAAATAATAGGCAACGCCATAGTGCAGATTGTCATGAAGAATTTCTCAATATTTTTAATAGGTATGTTTTCGACCGTATGTACTTTGGACATATGGGCCAAAAAATGTCTTCTTTGTCATGATCTTAAATATCGCGATATTCTGGCAATATTAGAAATATTTAAGAAGTTTCAAACCCCAAGTGACAAACTCAAATAATTATAGACTTCATATATTTAAATTTATAGAATAATATTGACTTTTATAGTAATTAATAAATTAAAATTATATCAATGTTACTGAGCATGCGCGTTAAAGATAATTTCATGTAAGCCAAGTAGCCTCGCAACAGGATATAATTCAAAATACTACTAAGTTATGGTTACGAGTACGTCTATAATAAACCACTTGAAAAAAACACTCGATAAACACATTGATACAGCACAGCACCAAGAAAAACAATAAAAATACTTAGTAGAACTAGAAAATGCCAAAATTAAACAAAAGAAAAGAAAATACGCTATTGATGACAGCGATGACATATCAACAAGATCTCACCTGCGTATGAGGCTATCCTTTCCGAGTATGAGCATTAGGAATAACGGCTAATGTTAAATTTTTACTTTATTCTAATTTTGGAATATTCTTTTATATCGTTTTTTTTTTGTAAGTTTTAAACACATTAGTGCATCTCTTTTACGAAACACCCGTTGGTTGTTCTTAAATACTTCCAAATCCTTGTAAAAATAAATTAATTTGAAGTTGTTCATTTTTCTAGTATCTATGTAAATAGTACACAAGGGTCAGATTCGATCTGTACAATTTCAACTGTGACAATTTATTGCGGGTTGCCTAAATATGTGACGGCACACTAAAAGAGTCTACTGGTAGAAATTTGGTAGTGTATATCAGATGAAATAGGATCTAATCTGTAATGTCAATTACTTAGAGATAGAGTCCTACAGAATCTGGAATATTTATGAATTTAATTTTACTTATTATTCAAAATCTTGACATCTGTATCAGGATGAGCATCTGAAGTTATATGCGGATGAGGATTCTCTAATTATAAAATAATTCCTACTTCCTTTCATTGAAGACATTTGAATACATAAATGATACATCTTAATTCTTGGTTCGAATTACATATATTTAATTTGATTATGCATCGGGATAGGGGGTAGTGACTTGTTGTTTTTGGGGTAGACTCCAGACGATGCGATGCCAAACTAATCAAGTGTAATTACACTTTATTATGTCTTCCCGGCAATGAACCGTGTAGATTTGCCTTAACTGCCTCACGAACTTCTACACTGCCTCCCGTGCGGATCAGTGGCGGCCCGAAGAAACATCAAAGAAATGTTAAGTGGCAAGTGCAGCAACTGAAATGGTTGATATGACGTGTTTTATTTTACATCTTTATACGCTTAGAACTCGCAGTTATACAGCGTGTCCGGTAAGTACCTCCTAATCTCTCGGGAGTGTATAGGGGAGGTCAAAATAAAACTAGTTCTTCCTATATATTTTTTTCCTAATGTGCCCCCTAACGGAGTTATGGGGGGTCAAAGGGGTACCTAGAAATTAACGTTTAGGGTTATAACTTTGAAACCACCCTGTATATTTTAATAAAATTTTCGTACGTTGTATTACACATGGAGCTCTACGATTTGATGCTAAAATCAACTTTTTGCTATTATCAGGTGTCCAGAAACGGACTGGCCCTATCACAATTTTTCTCAAAATTTTGACAGAAGTAATTTTATCAAACTGAAAATATTATTATTAGATACTCTGAAGGTTTTTCTTTAAAAATGGTACTCTTTATTTATTTCGAAAAAATGAACGGTTTGCGAGATAAATCGGTTTTGAAAAAAATTGGTAACAAATACAACAACAATTAAAATTTATTTTTTTACAATAAAATCATTCCCGCTAGTGCCAGCCTACAGATTCACCATAAACATTTACTGGTGGTGAATTAAGGGAATGAATAATGCCGTTTCTTGTAAAATCAACATCTATGACCAAAATACATCTACAAATTATTATTGCTCTTGTCTCCATGGAGTTCTTTTCTATTGTTTTCGTTGTTAGACCCTGTTGATTTTAAAGTACTTGTCAAAGGCGCGTGACAGAATAAAAATTCAATTTTATTGTGGTATTCGTTTTAAGCCGTTA
This sequence comes from Anoplophora glabripennis, assembly GCF_000390285.2. NCBI lineage: Eukaryota > Metazoa > Arthropoda > Insecta > Coleoptera > Cerambycidae > Anoplophora > Anoplophora glabripennis. The sequence continues at coordinate 53,913 of NW_019416827.1, forward strand.
GAAATAACATTTAAAAATGGAAGAATATTCCTGTGCAGAATATGCTGATATGCACCTAATTTATGGGGAAGCATTATGCAACTCCGTGGAGGCAAGAAGACTTTATGAGGAAAGGTTTCCGGGTCGACATTTGCCGAGTCCAAAAACTTTTGAAAGAGTTGATCGTAGTTTAAGAGAAACAGGTAAAAAAAAATAGTGAAAAACGTTAGTGAAACTAATTTCTTCCGAATCCTTTATTTAGGAAGCTTTTTGCCACGCCGTGGTGGAGCAGGAGCCCCGAGGAGAGTACGAGACCCTCATGTAGAGGAACAAATATTGGAAGACGTTGCTAATAATCCTTCAAATAGCATAAGGAAGCTTGCGGCGCAAAACAATGTTACAAAATGGGCTGTACATGAAACTCTGAAAGAACAATTGCTTTACCCGTACCACATCCAAAAAGTACATGCTATGTCTCCAGATGATTATCCAAAAAGACTTCAATACGCCAATTGGTTTTTACAGCATCATATTCGGAATCATAATTTTGGTACATCTATTTTGTTCACCGATGAAGCAGGTTTTACAAGAGACGGCATAATTAATTCGCATAATCTACATGTCTGGGATGAAGAAAACCCTCACGCTTTAGTTCAAACTCGCTACCAACAAAGGTTTATGGTGAATGTGTGGGCTGGCATTATCGGGAATCATTTGATTGGTCCATTTATTCTGGAGCAAAGACTTAATGGTGCTCTTTATTTGCAATTTTTAGAGGAAAATCTAAATATTTTGTTAGAAGAAGTGCCCCTTCAAATAAGAACTGAAATGTGGTACATGCATGACGGTGCACCACCCCACTTTGATCGTTTAGTACGTCAACATCTGACGAATGTTTTTGGTGATCGATGGATAGGTCGAGGCGGACCTGTATTATGGCCACCTAGGTCGCCCGACCTAAACCCATTAGACTTTTTTCTGTGGGGTCATTTAAAAAATAACGTTTATTCAACACCCGTAAATAGTAGAGAGGAACTTCTGCTGAGGCTAACACAGAACTGTGACCATCTCCGCAATAATCACGGAATATTATTTCAAGTGCACCGGGAAAACATTCGTAGGATTAGAAAGTGCATTGAAGTACGGGGTGCTCATTTTGAACATCTACCGAAGTAACATTTAGGTACCTTTGTTCATTGTTGAATGTTCTTTGTTGCATGTCTTGTAAGTAAGTTATTTTTCAAATGTTATTTTTAATTGGTCACTACTTGCTCATAAAGTATAGCCAACCCGTTCAAAGATTTCTGGACTTGATAAAGTTAAAGAAATTAAATGCATGAAATAATATGTAAAAAAAATAAATTTTAATTGTTGTTGTATTTGTTACCAATTTTTTTCAAAACCGATTTATCTCGCAAACCGTTCATTTTTTCGAAATAAATAAAGAGTACCATTTTTAAAGAAAAACCTTCAGAGTATCTAATAATAATATTTTCAGTTTGATAAAATTACTTCTGTCAAAATTTTGAGAAAAATTGTGATAGGGCCAGTCCGTTTCTGGACACCTGATAATAGCAAAAAGTTGATTTTAGCATCAAATCGTAGAGCTCCATGTGTAATACAACGTACGAAAATTTTATTAAAATATACAGGGTGGTTTCAAAGTTATAACCCTAAACGTTAATTTCTAGGTACCCCTTTGACCCCCCATAACTCCGTTAGGAAAAAAAATTATAGGAAGGACTAGTTTTATTTTAACCTCCCCTATACACTCCCGAGAGATTAGGAGGTACTTACCGGACACCCTGTATATTTGTGTTTAGTTTCCAGTTTCTGAATGTTATGGTACGTGGAAAAGCTGAGAAACATTGACGTAGTAATCTATATTTAATAAAATGTGTCATGGGAACTGAAATTTTTCAATAAATATAAAAAGTACCCATGTATGTCTTTTTATACAGGAAACTACTAAAATTTTTAGTTAGTTTTACCATCTGTTATGTCAGCATAAATACTATATAAGGGTTTTACCAAGTGTGGAAAGTTTTGTTCTGAGAAAAATAGGCTTCAACAATTTGCGGCCGAATAAACTGTTAAACAAATTGCAGCTTAATTGTTAGCACTTTTTTACTTCAAAAAGGTAATTTTTAGAATCAACATCAGTAATAATAAAGGGTGTCCCAAAAAACGCAGGATTTCATATTGTTATGGTTGGTTCTTTATTGTTATAATTGTACTAAAAAAAAAATCCGTCGTTTTTTTAGGGGTAGTTCACTAGAATACCAACCTGAAATTATTATTTTTAAATGGGATAAATGGTCGAGTCATAATTCGTTTTTTTAACTACACTTAAACTGTTTATATGCTGGACATCTCCCGAACTCTGTTGTATGTGTGCGGTTATCAGTGCTGCCTGTTGTTCCATTTTGAAAGCAACTGTATGAAACTAACGGAGTGGCAGAAAGTGAAACTGCGATGGAAATATTTTTTTTTAAAAGCGGATTGCTTTTAAATGACTGTGGTGTTATTTAAATGTTGCAATATTTTTTATGTCAATGCAATCGAAGGCGCTGAACGCCGTCTTTAAAAAATGTATATTTTCCTGTATGATTTATTAAATATTAACTCATAATTGGTATATGGATTATAATAGTTTAAGTAATATTAATTTATGTTATAAAATGATTATTTTTGCTTTTTCATAAAAAGGAACATAAAAAATAAATAAAAATCCTCACACAAATATTTCTTAAAATCATTTCAAGTATTTAATATTTTTAAAGCACTACGTTTAGTTTGTGAATATGTGTTTATGATTTCTGCATTAACACGATTTAGGTGAACACAATCAATCCAGCTGATGTGATATGACAACAGGGGATATCCAAAAAACAAACGAGAGTTAACAGCCGATAATAGCCGATTCAATTTCGAGCAGGCCGAAGCGGCCGCGCTCTCTGCTTCCCTCAATACCACCACCACCACCACCCGTATGATTTTTATTGATTTTCTCGCTTGGATATATAACTTTCAACACGTTTTAAAGTAGGTTGCCAATGAAGAAAAGTATTGTAATCTTAGACCTGGTAAGTACTCGGAATAACAAAGGTATTTTTTGAAAAATTAGCCCGGATGTTCCAGTACATTTAGTGTAAATGACGGCTCTTACTACGTAACTAATTGATCAATCGTTCTGTTTTTTTTTTAAGGAAGCGTCTTTCCAAGAATTTTTAAAACCTGCTTTAAAAAATTTGATTTGATTAAATATTCACAAAGTTCTAATTGTTTATAAGTACAAAAACTCGACCAATGTTTAAACAAGCGCCAGAGCTCTCCTAATTGACGGATTCGGATTTTTGAAAGCTTGAGAGCCCTTCTATATGTGATTAAATTTTCAAGTATCTAAGGGCCTTGGTTTTTGCTGTGCAAAATTTTGAAAATTTGCAATTTTTTTTTCAAAATCTGGATTGCAAAATTATGCAAAATCTATCGAACCGATTTTGATGAAATTTGGTGTGATAATTCTACATAACATGCAGTTTTTTTGAGCCAAGTATAAGGTCCTATACCCAATTTAAATGCCCCAAAAAAATTCCCTAACAAGTATTGTTTTTTAACCCCATTTTTGCGATTTTTTCGATTTTTACCTTAATAATCATGATTCATTCGATTTGTAACTAGACATGCTTTGTAAAAAATTTATTTGCAAACATTTTTTTCCTCTTCTATTTTCGCCTAAAATCAACTCTTGAAGAGATACATAATTAAATAGGAAGAAAAATATGACATTTTTCTAATTTTTTTAACACATTGTGCCGTCAAGAGTTAAGCCCACGTTTTTTTTTATGCGCATAGAAAAATTTTCATTTCTAGTGATATTTGAAAGCCAAAAAGCCAAAAATATCCGTGGATATACGATTCACCCAAACCAAAACAGATACCGCCTAGTCTACTAGTATTTATCTCGAAAACGGCTCATTGTATCGATAACAATCAATTATACCCTTTTCACTAAAAAATTAAAGGCCAAGACTGCTGAAGATCAAGACTGCTCTGCCCTGGGACACCCAATGGAGATATAAGTACATTAGTAGAAATGGCTTCAAATAACATAGTTTTTACTCAAAAACTATCAAAATTTAATGAGATATATAAAATTCTCACGAAAAATCTATTTTCAAGAGATTGCCCACCATTTTATGGACACCCTGTATATTTGTGAAAATTTATTTTTACGTGAGAAACGGATTTCACTACCAACATAAATATATCGTATAGCAACGATTACTTGCGAAATCCTAAATACCCAAATCTAGTTCGTGTAAAACCGCACAACGTACCCGGTTAAATAGTGTCAGACAAAGCGCCAGCATTACGCCTCCCGCACATTTACTCTGGGCCGTAAATAATGTGAACAATCCTATAGGTCAGTTCCCCTCTGTCTATGTAACCTTCACTGAATATTGCGTTGAAGCTCACAGCGTCATCTATTGTTTACCAGTTTAAATAAGGAGCACGAGAGAAAAATTGTATGTTATCGACAGGTTCATTATATTTTCAAGATCTTTCCAAGACCTTTCCTAGAATACTACGCAGAGAAAAGTGTTTAGTTGCAATAAAATTGTCAAGTTATTGTTTGAATATGAATTAGAAACTGTAAATACATTTTATTTGTAGCTGTAAATCTGTAATATATTTGGACATACATATTTTGTTTACAGTTACCAATTTGTTTTAAGACAATATTCATTGCATAATGTATTGCAAGATCAATATTTTGACGTGGAAGTATAAATAATATTTGAAATTAATTAGTGTGTTAATGGCAAAGGTATTTAAGGCGGCATAGTGTCTGTAAAAAATGGCAAGTTTGTCGAAATACATATATCACACTGATAAACATAGAAGAAAGTCTGTATGCTATGTCAAAAATATATGAAATTATATATTATATACCTATATTCGTACATTTACTACGTTTTTAAGGCATTTGCATGTATAATTAACTTTTATTACTATCGTTATATCTCGTTTGAAAACAAGGAATTCATAAATTGATCATATTTTGTTCTAATCAAAACTTTGATCATGAAGGTGCTAAGCGAAAACGTCCTTATTATAAAACCATCAATAATTTACGAGACTAAATTTAATTATTATATTATACAGGGTGATCTTAAAATGTCTCCTGAAATGTTTATGACAAACAGTGCTTAAAATATTTTTTCTGAAAATGAATAATAAGGGAGATATACTCCTCTCTAAGGGAGATGGTAGATAATTTTTTTGCGATATCTTAAAAATATTTCGAGATATGTTATTCATATTTTAAATTTAGATACATATTTATTACAGAAAAAACGTATTTTTTGTTTAATTTCGATAAATTAAATTGTTTTTGATAAATTTAAGTTTACATATAAGAGCCCATTTATAAAATTTCATAACAATGATCACATGACTGCAAAAATTCTATAAAACAAGTTGAAATAATTTGTAAAGGAGGATTTATTTTATATATTTCAACAGAATTTCAAGTAAATATTTTAAAAAAGAAAATTAATTACATATTTTGTGCAAATTAACTTTCTTTTTGGAACGAGAAGGCAACTGAACTATTTATTTTATAGAAATTATTCTAAATTGTGTGACATTTCAAAGCATTTGCGACTGATATACAGTGAGCGGCTAAAATACGGAACAAATTAAATAAAACTGTTATAATTTTTTTTATATAAAAACGCCGAGACAAGTCGATTTAATTTTGTTTTTTTGCCATTTTTTGCGTGCATCCGATTTTCTATAGAATGATTCTAAAAAGCTGCATGAAATAAAACATATATTTCTTTAATGGAACACCCTGTATGTTTTTTTATATTTGGATAGAACATATTGTCTCACGCATCTAGAAATATAGATATTGGGTCTATCTTTAATAATAACGGAGATATGACCAAGAGTGCTCAATAATTACATACATAACCTCAAATATGACGAAAAACAGTGTTTTTTGCACTTTTAGGTTAGGATATCTCAAAAACCTGACGTGATAGAGCAATTCTGCAAAAAAAGTTAAATTTTGTCGGTCTGTGATAATTAACACCATCAAGAAAAGCTGTACCTACCTATGCGTATGAAAGAGAAATCGCGGGACAGTTTTTAATAAACCGGATTGGCCGGCCATCACTTCTCCCTTTCAGGACGCAAACCGTAGTCGCCGGCGGAGGTTTTATTTGAGGAAAATGACAAAATTTCCGCCCTCGCTCCCCTTCCGGCCGGCCGGCACATTCTGAAGGGGCTTATCCCGGCGATCCATCGTTCATGATTCATCCTTTCTGGGTCGGCCCTTCTCATCCTCCGCTGACCGGGCTCAACTCTTGCCTGTATCCTTTGTCCTGTGCCCGGGGGCCCCTTTCCAACATTTATTAACGACCCTCTGCCCCGAACTTTCTCCGGACCCATGTTCCGACCTAAGTAGTCAATTAAATTTAAAGATGTATTCCGGGCCGCTCTCTTTTTAATAATGAATTATGATTAATGCGCCTCCCTCATTTTTTACGGGTTCTCGGAGCTGGGGATCTCCTAATGGAAAAATGCGTGTCGGGCGGTCGCGCGCTTTCTAAAACCTGTTAAAATTTCAAAAATGCTGCCCAACTTTCAAGGAAGATATAAAATTATGTAACAGGATATATTTTTTTCACAGTTTTACGTAAAATATTTTTTCTTAAGTCGTTCACGCAAGTGAGTGAGTCAATAACAGACAATCTTGAAAGTAATAACAAAAACAATCACAAATAGATATTGATATTATGTAACCAAAGAACAATTACCTACATTTTAACAAAAGTAAAGATGTTTCAAAATGGATATTATTATTTTCAATACAGGAATTTAACCTTCGCTGCGTGCTTAGGTAGGTTCTTTTAAAAACGCATTTTATTTTGGTAATTAAATGTCCTTTCGTTAGCGTCGTGTTCCTCAATTCATTATCATTATTTATTTTTTGCTCACTAATTTGCGAATAACTTGATAACAAAAAAAGATATTGTTTAGGCCACATTAATTAATTTTAATGTTTTCTTTAATTGCATTCCTATCCTCTGTCACAGATGGCGAGCTATGTACAATCTGTGAAACCAAACTGTTCCTTTTTTATTTTATTTTTTTGGTATGTGTGACAAAAAAGAACTCTGATATAGAACCGCGTTCATTGGGATGGTTTTGTTGACAATTTTAAAAAGTGTTGTAAAAATTCTATAGTTTATACAGTAATAGTTTATAGTCATAGTTAATGTATATTTCGTTTTCGTGAAATAATTTATTCATAGAATTGCCGCATCACCAGTTCGTCGTATTAGTGTTATTACCTGTCTTTTCCTTCCTTATCCTTACTAGTGTGACAGAAGTGAGGGGGCACCATTTTGCTGTACTGGTATAGCCACAGATATTTACAACATTTAACTTTAATACAGTCCGCTATAGTAAAATCACATACAGATATCGAACCCTTTTTGGCGTCAAAATGTAGCTATTTTTATGCTCTTCAAACTAACCTATAAAAAGTTTCATCCTGCTTTTTGACTTTTTAAGAAAACGTGAAACAACTTAAACTTGGATAAATAGCGCCAATAAATGAACAACACTTTCGTTAGAAATTTCAAACTTATACTATATTCAAAGCATGAAGAGACCTTTGCAACGACGTATAACACTATGGGCTTTTGATGAGCCAATCCTTAAAAAAATACATTTTTCTGATCAGACTTTAGGAGTTTCCCCCACCCTTTCTGTCGAGAGATATAACAAAATGTCAATAACAAAAGTTATACGCAATGAATCAGCCTATTCATATTTGTACTATTTAATATACCCGAATAGGAAACATTTATGAGAAAAATTCAACTCAATGTTTTGGTATGTAGATTGCGCCCTCTAGCGGCCGAGCTACGAACTTGAAAACTATTTCCAGCGATTTCTAAGGCCTATACTTTCCCTAATATCGTACCTCGCCGACCTTAGTAAGACACCCTGTATAACAATAGTTAACTAACAATCAGATAAGGATTAAAAACACTTATTTACTAAAACCGAGACTAAAAATATTTTAAGTTTTTGTTTAAACTGAAAAATCGTTATCTGATGATCTGAAATAAACCTCAGCATACATTGTAAAGAAATTACCCCTTGTCGAACACTCCCATGAATTCATATGTCGGAGATGTCCTTCTCACTGGCCGAGTCCTTCAGACTTTGGAAATTCCAGAATACTTTATTCCGGGAATACCCTTTTTATAAATTGTATCTAGACCATAAAACTTAGAAATAGTTATTTATGAATTAAGCCGATTATGTTATTCCCAAGTTTTATGATGGCAAGCTTGGGTTCGGGGAGACTTAAGGATCACTCAACGTAGCCGCGGTCAAAGGATAGAAAGCATTTACCTTATAATTACTTTATAAGGGAATCCCTAGGAAATAACGAATTTGATTGGTTCATTTAAGAATAATTTTGACCTGACGATAAAAGAGAAGTACAGAGAGAGGTACGGAGGAGAGTTCTACTTGAGCATTGAAGACGTGAGTACATTGCTATTCTGTTGACTGTGGATTCGTTATCGAGCCTCTGGTTGTTGTCATAAAACACCTCGAGTACTTGATTTGTAACGTTGTATTTTATATCATTTCATTTACGGTATTATTATTTCGTGAAGATGAGTGACACGAGTAGTGATATTAACGCCCAAGTTAGCCCTACGACTCCGACATATAAATAGAATAAAAAGTACAGGGCCCAGAACTGACCCCTGAGGAATATTCATTTCAACGGAATAAATAAATACACGCAGACAAGCTAACTCACATTGAAAATGCATTATTTAATAATAAGAACATTTATTGAATATACTACACATAACAAAAAATGTTTATTGTACCTATTTGTTTATATTTATGGTTATATTAAAATATATAAAAAGTCCCTATAATAAAGTAACATATGAAACTGATTTTTAAAACAGAAAGTTTGAAACAAGAGACAATTTGGCGAAAATTTCCACAGTTGTATAAATTTCACCCCTAAAGCAGCTGATGTTATATAAAAATGAATAGTGCAATCGGAAAGGGTAGTTTCTGCAGGAGTCAGAGTTATTCAATAATAACAACAACAACAATTTATCAATAATAATATGGATACATTTTCAATAACTACGTACTTATTTACAGAAAAAAAGGACTTTTGTTGCAAATCATTTGAAGGTAAAGGTTTGTGAGCAAATTTAATGTGAACATTTTGTCGTATTTCCATATAATCATAAACATAAAAATTAAATTATTTGTTGATTAATTTGTGTATTCATGGCAAATAATTTTTAATTCAGCTGAATACACAAATAATAATTTAACATTTGTTTATATAGAAATGAAGCAAAATCTTCATATTAAATTTTGTCGAATACCTTTGCTCCAAACGATTTGCAGCAACCTTTTTTGTGTGAATACCATCATCCTCCGAAATTTATTTACACAATTTCAATGGTACTCTATATCCTTCGACAACGTTTGAGGATTTCCATCATCCATGCATCTTTGAAGCAGTCAAATCTACTCCAGTATTAACCAAAATTGTCGCAGAAAACCAACGAAAGCAGTTGAGCATTGTTTGACCTCATTTGATAGGATTTATAGCAAAATGTTTTGAATTTACTTGAATCAGCTTTAATACTTTTAAAGTAAAGTAAAAAAAACTTATATACTTCTTCCTTAGAGGAAATTATCGACATTTTTGCACAATATCCATCTGAAATTCGTTTAAGAAATGCAACTATGTCTTAAGTAAAAATTTCTTATATTTTTGTTAATATACAAAATTTTGCATATTTTCGCTATATGTACAAGTTGCAAAATTCCTAAGTCAATGATCGATTCGGACTCTTTGTGATTTATTTTTTACACATTTATATCCGAATTCAGCATATTTTTATTTCAATTAAAAAAATAATTAGCTCAAGCTTGATCACTTTACGTCAAACTTTTTCAGAAATATTTTAGAAAGTGGGCATTGTTGCCCAAGATTCTTTCAGAGAACTTTTTATTTTTCTCTTTTATATTGATATTAATATTTCTACTTGTGTTATAAACCAAAAATTGTGATCATATTTTCATATTCCTTTCATGTCATCCTCCATGATAGTTTGTAACATTAAGTTCTGTAAACAAATTTTTCTACCACTAGCAGATTTGGAGAAACCCTCCTCAACCAAGTACGTTCATATAAAAAGGGTTAACGTAGCATTATTATATGTAAATAACTCGTGTGTTAAACAGTATCGATAACAGTAAGCAATTGAATGGAACATTTAATTTCATTTGCGTCATTGGAGGGCCTTGCTTAGAAATGTGCAGTTGAGGTTTTGTCCGAACTATGCATATGGCCCCTAGGGCAGGTGTTATTATTGGGGCACAGTATGCCATGGTGTTGTCCTCCTAATCTCGTTATATAAAATATTGGGCTTAGTGCCTCTGCAGGTTCAGCTTTCAATAGAAATCATGTTTTATTCATGACAACTAAATCAATTACAAATCACAAATGTGCGTATTCGATCTCGAGAAAAAAAACAGGTTCATATTACTTACTAATATGTTCTCGATGAAGCCATCATATCGTTTAATATGTTTGTTGTAATTAAAAAAATATTTATCAAAGGCTTTATATATCGAAATCCATCGTGCTCTTCATATTTACTTACAAACTATGTAAAACAGCGTAACAAATTTCTGTATACCCAAAAAAACTCAAAAGAATGTACTTTTGTAATGTGAGAAAATGTTTGGGATGAATGTTCAAGGAACTTTAATTGGTATTATACAGGGTCACGAAAAGGGCCCAGTAGGATTATCCATAAGAGTAAATAAATAAGAGGCTTTTATTGGATAGGACGGACAGAACATGCATTCACTGAGGCCATCTCCCGTTGGTGCAGCAAAACATTGTCGTTTATAGAAATTGTTAAATAGAAATCTGCAACCACATATCGAATTTGTATTTCCAATCTTTCAATCAACAGAAATAGAATGCGTTGACTGAAATATTTCAATCAACGTAGAATGTTTGATGTTTGAGGTTATAGTTTATCTTCAGGACTTCAGGTAGGTTGCCGTGTTTTATGCCTTAATAAATTTGTTTTGTTTTAGATTAACATAATAAGGGATTTATTGAATCAATCGTCTGAACTGCCTTACTGTGTTTTATTCGTTTTTTTTATCCTAATAAACTAAACGTCAATGTTGTGCTCCAAATTGCAAAAGCATTTCTTACTATATGAATGAATATCTGTAATACGTTCTATAGAACAGACAATTACCGTGGATAGAATCAGTTCGAAAATTATGTAAATCAGAATTTACTCCGACAAACACATAATTATTTTTGTGAAGACCATTTTGAGTAAAAAATGCACTGTTTCATTTGGGTATATATTTGTTTAGTCTTCGATATTATCGATTTTTAATTTAAAGTTTTTGTACATTACGAAAAAGCATGTATAGGAATCAAGAAAGAGTTGATATGGTTAGATCCTACTTTTTGTCAGGAGCAAAGGAAACGATATCAGATAGATTTTGCCGACTTATAAGTAGGTACTGAATAAGAAAATGTTCGTCAGATTGGTTCAACATTTAAGGGGCTATGGGATCTTTGAACGAGAAGTTTTAAACGCCGTTGAAGAGGATACTGATGCCAGTACTCGATGATTTGCCACAAAATCTTAAGTGTTATGTTATAAAAATCAGGTACCTAAGTAAACAAATGATTCATTTATCATTATTGATTACTGCTTGAGTTTGCTGCTAGATTACTTGTTAAATACTGTTTCATAGTTTGTCTTATTTAAAATAATTAAACATTAGTTTTTGTGGGATGGTAGAGCTCGTGGTGAACACCCGTTCAACGAAAGTAACGTGCCAAACCTCACACGACGAGTGGTGTGGAAAGCTTTTTAATAACTTTTCCTTTAAAAATAAGATTTGACAACAATGCACAGCCCAGTTCTCAATTGTGCATAAAAGCACGCCGTAGTTTGAAGTTACATACACTAGCTTGTCCTGCGGCTGGGTAAGAAAATACCGAAAAAAAAGGATACAAAAATTAAGGCTTCACTACGGATTTTGAAAGAAAACAACTATTGATACATGTTTCTAAAGGTCGAACAAAGCCTCTGTAGAAATATGACCCCCACACAAAGTTACATCCTGTAGGTATATTTTGTATTTAAAACGAATTCTAAATATATAATAATTACAACCTACAGGGTGTTCCGAACTATAGCCATTTTGCAAATATGCAAATCTCGAAGATAATCTTAAATTTGAATGAAAAAAACTCTATGCTTATACGGCCTCAATTTAAAAAAAATCGACTATCGTCTTCTTGCACTAGAATCTTCACAATTAAACGTATAAATTGGGTCCACCCCGTAGCGGAGAGCTCCTCTGCAATTTTCCCGTACAATCGCCATGCAAGTTTAATTAGCGGACAACCGTAGCCCACGAAGATATCCCGAAGGGTGCACCTCCCTGGGCAGAGCACCCCGAATTCTATTCACGGCCGTGCTTCCTCTAGCGACGGACGCACCCCGTCCTAAACACACTCTCCTCGACGGCGGCGGCGGCGGGCGGCGGGGGGTCGGACCCTCGACCGATATCACCGCTGACATTTGAAGCGGACGAGCGGCCCCGATGGCCGTACCCTTATCTGCGGGGGTGTACGGCAATATCGCCCGCGCCCGACACCCCACTAATCAATCTACTCTGCCGCCGTTGAGTCCTTCCGACGCGCTCGCCCTCCGCCGCTCCACGCCCGCCGTCACTCAATACCTTCCGCCCCCCGGCCCTGCCGGACAATTGCGGGGTTGCGCCAGATACGAATAAAAGTAATTAGCGAGGGGGCCCCGGCTCGATCGTGTGCCGGGCGACGACGTCGGGCCTACTTGCACCCTCCTCGGGGTGTTCCTCGTTTCAGGGGTGGAAAAATCTTGTCTTGTGTTTTGAAAGGGCGAAAAAATAGCAGTTTTCTTGCAATTACGTTGTTTCTTTTAAGACGCCGTATATCTGGAAAAAAATGTTCGGATTTCTGATGTCTTTAGGTCCGGAATTTCGTAAAATTGAAGATGAACAATAAATACAAAAACACAAAATGTTCAAGTAAGCCAAAGGACAAATCTACTTGCTGAATAGGACTAGTAGTGGGACGCACAATAGGCCTAATTAGGCCGCAGTGCTATGGGACTACTATTAGGACCAACCACTAGAAGAAGAAGAAGCTAGAGTTGGGCGCGACTTTTTGTTTCAGCAAACTGAATTTATCACTATAGATGCTAAATATTATGTACAATAACATATTAGTTTCCACAGTCATAAAAATTGGGGGAAGATTGTTTACAGGGTGGTTAATTGTATAATTTTTACATAAATTCACGTTTCTCGCTTATAACTTTCTTCCGTTCATTTCCACGAGAAAACAGTAAAGTACTTTTTTTTCGTCTTCATAAGACCTACAAAACTAGCTCTCGAGCGTCAAAAAATATTGCTTAGATCAAAAGTTATAAACAGAAGAAGTTTATTTATGACTTTTAAATTAAACATTTATAAACTGCGTTATTATTACCAGAACGATTTGGCTTCGCATACTCTCATTCTTTATCACTGTATAATAACTCACACGAAATCTGGAATCGGTAAGTTGAATAGTTTACAAGTTATGGCCTTATAAACAAATTAACTAATTATTAGTCTGGACGATCCCGAGGATCTTCCACAATCGCACTGATTTTTTTCATGGTAGATTTCATAATAATACATTGAAATCTATAATTTTTTTAAATTTCAAATGCAACCTGGATTTTTTTTATTTTTTAGCCTTAATTGCAAAATGAAATATACGACGCACGAACGTGATATAGTTATACATTATTACATATTCGAAAAGCTTATGAAAAGAGCTGCAAGTTAAAAAAAAATCATCAAGATTCGTTGAAAAACAACGGAGTTACAGACTGTCAAATATATTATTTTCAAGCGAATTTCGCTTATTTAACGGCAGGACTATGAATATTATCGTCATTTTCTTCGGACTCGCTATCGGTCGCTTCCCCCACCCTTCCGCTGCACCACGGCTCGCCGAAAATCAAGCGACTCGCGGATTTTTGACAATATTTCTTATGTACTTAACATACGACAAATAAAAAATTTTTACCTGGGAAAATACTCGGGTTCCGGTTATGACAGTATTTATTTTTGCCGCTACCAAACTAATTTGTTTAACAATAGGCCGTCAATTGTGACAGTCTGTAACTCCATTGTTTTTCAACGAATCTTGACGATTTTCTTTTTAACTTAAAGCACTTTTCATAAGCTATCTAAATATGTAATAATATATAACTATATCACGCTCGTGCGTCGTATATTTCATTTTGCAACTAAGGCTAAGAAATAAAAAAAAATCAGATTGCTGCACATTTGAAATAAAAAAAATGATAGATTTCAAGGTATTATTATGAAATCTACCATGAAAAAAATCAGTGCGATTGTGGAGGATCCTCGGGATAATAATTAGTTAATTTGTTTATAATTTTATTTTTTATTGTTACATAACTTGTAAACTATTGAACTTACCGGTTCCTGATTTCGTGTGAGTTATTAGACACTGATAAGGTATGAGAGAATGCGATGCCAAAACGTTCGGGTAATAATAACGCAGTATACCTATATAATGTTTAATTCAAAAGTCATAAATAAACTTCTTATGTTTATAACTTTTGATCTAATCAATATTTTTTTACGCTCGAGCGCTAGTTTTGTAAGTCTTTTGAAGACGAAAAAGAAAGTACTTTACTGTTTTCTTGTGGAAATGAACGAAATAAAGTTATACGCGAAAAACGTGAATTTACGTAAAAATTATACAATTAACCACCCTGTAAACAATCTCCCCCCCTTTTTTATGACTGGAAACTAATATGTTATTTATCGTACATAATATTTAGCATCTATAGTGATAAATTCAGTTTGCCGAAACAAAACACAACATGTTTATTAGCTTCCTCTATCAGCATCTGTCAGAAGAATGACACATTTCTAAAAAAGTTGCTTTGGAGGTTCGACAAATATATTGGAATGAATTTTTCCTAAGTACATCCTTGCAAAAGATTTTTTAAAATAAGACTCCTACATCTATTTGTCGTAGAATGTGGTAAAAAGTGTGTACAATCCATGCGTGTGTGCATGAAACCTATACACCGGAAATGTAAAGGGAAAATCTACTCGCTTTGTGGGTCGATTGTGAACCTCTAATATTTCATGTCCTGACGGAAAGTTTTCGTTCGAATGCCTCATAGCGTTATTTGAAACTAAAGTCGTATTTTATATTTACTTAGCTGTTTTAATTTATTTCATATTGTATTAATGTCATCGTGAAATGTTTTAATATAGGCGTATTTATTAGTCACTAAAAATGGTGTAGATTTGTATAAGTTTTGTATGAAAACAGGTTGCTTCTTTTGCAATTTTTAAAATATTGATAATAATAAATTGATGAGTTCTGACAAAAGAAGATATAGGTCGTTTTGAGTAAATTCAGAAAAACGTTCAGTAATACAGTTTATAACTCTGTTTGGAAATGAAAGAGAGTAATAAAACCCCGAGATAAGAACCGGCCATGGGCGTGCTAATATTTCGTTTCAGGTAATTATCGGGTAACACGAATGCTAACAGGTAATGGGTGTATATTAGTATATTTTACTGGATACATCATAGGGCAGGAGCCAGTGTATTGTGACAGATCAATCCAGTCTTAGAGCTGAATATACGAAGACGTGCTAGTGCAGTAGAGTAAAATTCGACTTGTGTTTAGTGACTAAAGTACACTCATTTTATTTTAAAAAAGAAATACCAACGCTAAACAAAATTTTAAGTGAACTTTCAGAGGACAACGATTTGCCAAAAATCAGTAGAAGCAAATTATGGGCCGTCTTACGAGAGTTGAATTTTTGCTGGGAAAAGCAGAACAGGAAGTCAGTTCTTATCGATAAAGATGAAATTATTTGTTGGCGAAGATCCTACTTAAGATCAATTAGAAAATTCCGTGACGAAGGGAGGAATATTTATTATCTAGACGAAACTTGGGTCAACGAGGGATATACTGTAACAAAAGTATGGCAAGATAAAAATGTAAAAAGTTTTCGACAAGCATTTTTGGATGGACTTTCAACAGGGTTCAAGGCACCTTCAGGTAAAGGGCGAAGATTAATAGTGACACATATAGGTAGTGCCAGTGGTTTTGTAGATGGCGGTTTACTTTTATTTGAATCTAAAAATACAGGTGACTATCACGAAGACATGAACGCAGATGTTTTCGAAGAGTATTTTACACAGATGTTGGATCTTATTCCTCCGGGGTCTGTAATTGTCATGGATAATGCCAGTTACCATTCACGGCAGACCGAGCGGACGCCTACGACTGCTTGGAGGAAAGCCGATATAATTCAATGGTTATCCGGAAAAAACATTTCTTTTGAAACAAATATGGTGAAAAAGGAACTTTTGACACTTGTCAATCTTAATAAAGATCAGAAAAAATATGTTATCGATGAAATGGCAACAAATCGCCAAATAACGGTACTACGGTTACCACCTTATCACTGTGAACTTAACCCAATCGAATTAGTCTGGGCGCAGGTAAAAGGAGATGTAGCGCGAAATAATACGACGTTTAAATTAAGTGACGTGAAAATTTTGTTAAAAAATTCCTTGGAACGAGTAACTGCAGATAACTGGCAAAGATGTATACATCATGTACAAAAAGAAGAGGAGAAAATGTGGGAACTCGATAATTTAATTGACGTTACTGTGGAACCTATCGTTATCAATCTAGGAGACGAAGATAATTCATCAGAATATTCAGAGGATGAATTTTAATATACCTACTTTTTTATTTTCTTTATTGTACATTTATACAACACTACATTTACTCACCATAATTTGAATTTTCAAAATACATATATTTTTGTGTGGAATAAAAGTCTATTCATTAAATTTAAATAAATATTTTGATAATAATATTGAATAATTTTATTTGAATTACTAAAAACCCTCTTAACCCGGTTATGATGCTTAAAGTAGCCTCATGTTTTGAAATGCTGTTTTTATATTGTTTACTTATAAGAGAAATGGACCGAGAAATTGAAGCGGCATAGACAAAGACGGATTGTCGGGGATTAAATTTTAGCTACCTGCTACAATTTAGTACAGTCCGATCGCACAAAGTTTTGTTAAAAGTAGACCTCATCTATATGGAAAATACATAATATAAAAATATTGAATATAAGCACTAGTACTACATTTATTTACGATTTGCATACATAATGAGCTTTTATTACTCTCTTTCATTTCTAAACAGTCTATAGTTTGATTTTTGATTAAAAAAGTTCAGCAGAGGTATGTAAAAAACACAGTATATTTCTAGCTAAATATTTTTAAGTAATACTTAGTCTTGTTACAAATCGACTAACGTTTTCCTTAATCTAAAATGTATTATACTGCATTGTTTAATAAATTGAGTTTTACTGATATTAGTTCTATTTTATTGTCAGTGACGAATAATTTTATTGAAGTATTAATGTTATATTCGACACATTTTATCTTTTTGTCATATGCCTTAACTCAAGATAGCTTATTTTAGTCGATTATTTTTAGCCTGGTCTTTTTATACTCTAACAAAACGTGATAGGTTATATTTTTCATACCAGCATCTTTCTTTATTCCGAATTTAATATATGCAGTCCCCACGTCATATTAATCGTCGGTGTTGATGGCAGAGCAGAAATTTGACATTTTAGAGAACAAATCTAGCTAATAGCTGATACTGAAATAGCTCAGCACTGATACGACATTGATGTAAATATACCATAAGGATTAGTTATTTACGTGTTGTTTCAGTGACCTAATGAGATTGAGTTCTCAGGATAAAATAAACTGCTGTATTTCAAATCATCTCTTTGTAGAGGACATCATGTATATGTTGGATCACTTAAAATTACATTTTGTACCTTTGAACACAAGCAGAGTTTTTCAACACGAATTAATCTTGTCACAAAATTAAAAAAAAGTTTTCTTCCTACCTTTATCCTATATTGTATAAGCAAACATTGCATGATTCTCATAAGAAGTTGTTGAATGAAACTATTTTAACTAAGCATTACCATTTTAATGTCTATTTTCGTTTAGTTTTACAATATTATATTGTCCAATGCGATCTCAACTTTCACTTAGATTCAGAACGCCGTTGAATTGAAGAACTGCTTAAAAATATCATTATCCTCAAATTACTTCGACAGCAGTCAAGGATTAATACATAATTGTAACATCTGAACACGTTCCGAACTCTGATCCCCCTTAAATCGTGCTCATACAGCTGAAACTTTGGGATGGTCAAGTTACGTACCTGCAAACTTACACGTTTCATGCTTTCAGGTAGTTTTTCAGTCGCCTGCCTTTTTATAATAAGATAACGTCAACTTCTAACAAGTTTCCTTTTGTTTGAAAAGCAGGAGACTGTAACTTTAACAGGGGATTATCCGCAATGAAATCAGCATTCGGTTGTGTTGCATCACGGTTTATGTTTCGAGTAAGAAATAAACACTCGGCAGTTTCCCCGTCTCGATTTTTCTCAAGAAGATTTATTTTACATTTCTACATGTATATTTAAAAATTCTCTATTTATATCATAAATATTTTACTTTGGGCAGTTGACACTTTAAAAAGGCTTTTGATGTAAAACTAATTTGAATCAACAGATTTGGAAATATTTTAAAGTAAACTTAACAAGTAGATGACCAGGTGATTTTTTTATAACATTATCTTCCACTTAAAATGCATGTGACTCGACTGAATCTTTCTTGGTATTGAGGCAATGCAGTTCCTTGAATGTACCCAAATGAACTTTTTCCAAAAAGTCACAGACCATTTTGAACATATTTTAAGTTACTTTAAGAGATTAATTAAGAGATATTCAAAAAAATAATATAAGCCTTATCTACAGAACGTTGATATTGGGATAAATAGCTTTTATACCAATGAATGCCTTCGTCAAATAAAAAATCGACATATCCCAAACGTTTTCCTTTTTTTACAGATTCATCCGAATTTAACTCCCAATATTTCTAGGACATAAAGAAAATTTAAGAGAGGACAATAACACAGGCCAACAAGGAAAAAATTCCAGAGATCAGACACTACGTTTCCGAAAGCATTTGGCGCGCTGAATCCGAATCTGGCCTCAGAATTGATCCATCACCCTAGGTTTCCGAGATATTCTAACCTAAAAGTGCAAAAAACACGTATTTTTGCTATTTTCAAGGTTATGTAACTTGGCGAAAAAATTTTTTTTCTCAAAACTGAAAATATCACTGGAAACTACTATCTTTCCCCTTCAAAACGCATTTTTTTATTTGTAAAAAGCTTTATTTTTCGCGGAGATATCGTCGATTAAAGATGATCAGTATAGCTACCTTATTACCATGGCTCGACCTATAACACAATATCACTAAGCGCTACGAGCCTTATATGTCAGGAAGGTTAACCCCAATAACCCAAATAACCCAACAACCCAATAGGGCTTGGGATTAACCTTCCAGACATATAGGGCTTGGGGTTAACCTTCCTGACGATTAGGGCTCGCAGCGCTTAGAGTTATTGGGTTATAGGGCTTGAAGTTAACCTTCCTGACGATGAGGGATCGCTCCGCTTAGTGTTGTGGGGTTATAGGGCTTGGGGTTAACATTCCTAACAATTAGGGCTAGCAGCGCTCAGTGTTATGGGGTTAGCCATGATGTAATAATATAGCCATACTGGTCATCTTAAATTGACGATATCTCCGCGAAAAATAGAGCTTTTTCCAAATAAAAAAATGCATTTTGAAGGGGAAAGATAGTCGTTTCCAATGATGTTTTAAGGTTTTAAGTTTTGAGTAATAAAAATTTTTTCGCCAAATTACATAACCTTGAATATAGCAAAAGTACGTGTTTTTTACACTTTTAGGTTAGAATATCTCGGAAACCTAGGAGGGTGATGGATCAATTCTGAGGCCAGATTCGGATTCAGCGCGCCAAATGCCTTCGGAAGCGTAGTGTCTGATTTCTGGAATTTTTTTTTTTTTTGAAATTTTGTCGGCCTGTGTAATTAATCGTCACATTATGTGTATTTGGAAAGATGGACACAATTTAGTTTATTTTATATAATTGTCATATCTACAGATTTTGTTATTATTGGTTGAGGCACTTCAAACATTAGAACTGATATTTTCACGAAATTAATTTTCATTATTAGATGTCAATTTAAAAACTACGTAGTTAAAAAATCGATATTAGCACCCTTATTTATTTTTTTAGCTAAACGTAACTGAAAATTTGAATATTTATCGAAGGTCATTTTTCTGCACGATAATTTCGGCATTAATATTTTTTTTACTCACAAAGTAAACGCGGCGCGCTGTCGAGTTAATTGTCCAGAGGCGTTTGTTTTTTTACTAGACCTGAATTTCTTACAAATTTAAATGGTGCTGTATTGCAAACGCGTATTACAAACCAGGAAAGTATTTTATAAATGCGAAATTGTGAAAATTATAAATAAACAAGAAAGCGCAATTTCACATGTCGTTGAAGTCCATGATCGAGTAAAATTGCATTGTCAGTACTACGAGCGTCAGCGTCAACAATTTATGTTATACAGGGTGTAATTTTAAATGGGGATCAGGTTTTTAAGGATACTAATACGAGTTTCCTAGAATACTAACATGAATTAACTTTTTTTTAATCAAAGAAACATTCGTTTTTTAAACTGCACGTAAATTTACACGTAGGTTATCCCGTTCATGTTTAAAAAAACTGACGCCCTGTTTTCGAGATACAGTGTATTGAAGTTGTTACTTTCCAAATGGTTTTCGTTAATTATAAAAATGTCAAAATTTGTATACCAGTAAACACCAACTGTGCGTTAAGAATAATGTACAAACGGTTTCTTTCTGAAAAGCAGTGTCTCCGATACAGGTAATTGAAAGGGTACAATCGAAAAAAAATATGTTAAAAGGCAAAATTTATTGCATTTCTAAACGGTTCTGTAAACTTTTCTAAAAATCGGAATTTATTGCAAAACGACTTGCGGGCGGCTTCACCGAATATTCGTCGAATTGACGAATATTCATTCATGCAAGTGTAGAACCTGAGTAAATGTAAAAACTGAACCTCGGAGACCCCATGGCATCATCCTCCACCTGAATGTCCGCTCCGCAACGCTGGTGAGTTCGAGTACAGCACGGCACAAAAAGTATCTGGCAGGGGTCACATCGCCGCTACATTAGTCGGGCTGAAATAGCTGCGGACGTTGTTTCTTTGCCGTCGCCAAAGGCGGTCGCGCCGGTCTGGCTTCCAAAGGCACCCGCTCGGAATCGCAATGTTCCTCCTCCTCGCAAAAACTCGACGAGAGCCGGGCTCCGGCTGCCTTCGCTACCTCTAGCCATCGCCGCTTTTTTCAAACGGCCTCCGTTAATGTCACGCGCTCCCCCCGGCCCGGTGGGAGCGGTGCCTTTATTTCATATACGCGGGCAATTACGCACATTCGCCGTATTTGGAGCTCTCCGCGACCGCCTGTCTTAATTGGGATGTCCCGATAATCTAAAAATTAAATTCTTTTATGTAGCTACGTCTACGCAGCGTATAAGGAATCAAAATTCGTAATTGCTTCCAATCGAATTTTTATATTTTCCATAAAATGTTTGTACAGGATGATTCACTATATTTTGACCCACCCATTAACTTTTTTGTTTTTAGAGTTATAAAAAATGTGAAATACAAAAGTTGCACGATTTTTTATGAATTTTTCGAAAATAATAGTAGAAAAACAAATGAAGTCCAAACAAAATGGCCGCGGATGTTAACTTTGTTAATTTAAATGGAACACCCTGTATATTTTCACATATTTGGACAGAACATTCTCTGTCGAGCATAGTCATATAGGGTTTGTTATATCCATCTCTAACAATAAGCGAGATATTATTAAAAAAAGGTTTTTTATTAAGAAAAAAGATAGGTATCTTGTATCTAATTGTTACACCTCTTTCAGGCATTTCTGCCTTTTTTCCAATTACGTAAGGATTTACAGATTTAGTTGTATGTAATATATTTTGACATATTGGACATTGATATGGTCCAAAATGTATATAGGTATTTTAACTAAATCTCACTGAGGCCTAATTACTCATGGACAATGTTATATATGGTAGGTCATGACAGTGACAGGTAATGTCATGACAATATTGTTATTGTTTGATAGTTTGTATTATTTTTTAATTAAAATGGATTATACACAGAACTAGAAAATTGAAATATAGGAATTATAATAGAGTAAAGATCTTCTCCATACTCTACTTTAATTTCTGATAATATTTCAATTTTCTACTTCTGTGTAACTTATTTTAAATAAATAATAATACAAACTGTCAATCAATAACCATGTTATCTTGACATTACCTGTCACTGTCACGGCCTACCATATAACATTGTCCATGAGTAATTAGTCCTCTCAAAATGTAACAGCAAAAATGAAACACCTAGTATTAAATGTTTTAATTTGTTGGTGTACCATAATTTAGTGTTACCTATGCCATTTTTTAGGTGCCAAACATTCACTTGATATTACGCTCCTGGAAATTTTCCACAGACCCTTGCATCTGTCAAATTTTTTCTTAAAAAATTAATATCCTAATGTCTATAACTCCTAGGTATAGGGAATATTTAATAAAGTAACCCTCAAATTTAACGTAGAATCCAAAAAATGCAATAATTCCATTTAAAATAACAAAGTTGGTAGCAACTTCCGGTATACGTGGAAGTGCAACAGTTTTGAAAATATTTTCATTGAAAAATTCATGGCCGGTAACCTGGATATTCATATTTTCAACAAAATCCTATAATGGTAACTTCGTAGTTTGTACCCTTCTAATGAACCGGTTGCGCGAATAACCCAGTATATTTACAAAATACTAATTTTTAAGTTTTTTGTCTACTATATTTTGAGAAGCAGATGCATAGTCTAAACGATGTACAGCTTGCACACGGTCGACATGCACCATCTACACGATACTGAATTTATTAACGTTCAACAATTATGTATGTGTACCCAGGCAAATCTACACGCATTTTAAATCATTCAGCCGTCTATACCGTACTACATTTATTTACATTTGGCAAATGTTCGGTAAGTGACGTATCATCGGGAGTCGGCTTCATTATATTATACATGTGAACTTTTCACAGTTTCTAATAATGAAACCATTAAAGCTTCGTTGGTTATTTATCCCCTCTGTTGAAGACTGGAAAAACTGTGGCCATCTTCCAACAAGTTGGAAAGGTTACAGATTTAATTGATAAATTAAAAATCTTACATAAGCGAACCATAAAACAGCAGCGTAATCTTTTACTAAAAAAGATGGAACTCTATTTGGACCAGACGTCATTTTATTTTTTAATTTTTTATAGCCTTAAAAACTTCTAATTCAGATACTTCATTCAGAGATATATCATTAAAACCGCAATTATTAGTAAAATAATTGCAATCTGACTCGGACTGAAAGACACTATCAAAAAACCGAGCAAAAGCATTTACAGGTGTCACTAGCTATTGTTGTATGAGGTACTTTTTCTAGACTATATACAGGGTGTTCTACAAGCTCTATGACAACCTTTGACAGCTGGCAGATGGGTTAATTTCGAATTTATTTTCTCATGTGAACATAGGTCGGATTCGTTTTTGTTTAGAAATTACAAGCATTTTAAAATATATAATTCCATATTTCAGTGAAGATGCAGTGAACATTATAATTTTTCCACTATTTAAACTAATTAATCAATGTATCAGCTCCAACGTATTTCCTACAGCTTTCAAGTTATCCAAGGTTATTCCTATTTTTAAGAAAGGTGAGAAAGATGATGTATCTAACTACCGACCAATATCTCTTATTCCCGTTCTGGCAAAGGTTTTCGAAACTGCCTTAAAAATGCAAATTGCAGAATATTTTGAAAATAATAATTTATTCCATTCTAGTCAATACGGTTTTAGGAACAAAAGGTCAACAACATTAGCTATTAACCAGTTGACTACAATTATTTTAAGCAATTTCGAATCAAACAATGTTGTCAGTGGAAATTTTTACGATTTGACTAAGGCATTTACTGTGTGTCCCACAGAATTCTCTTAAATAAACTAAAATTTTACAATTTTGATGACAACAGCGTATCCCTTATTGAGTCTTATCTATCGAACAGAACTCAGTATGTTTTTTATAATTCTTGTTCTTCACACCTAACAAAAATTGTTCATGGAGTTCCCCAAGGCTCAGTATTGGGCCCTATTCTATTTCTTATCTACATCAATGATTTCCCAAATTGTGATATAACTACTGATTTTATTTTATTTGCCGATGATGCTAAATAATAACTTAATTAAACTGACAGGATTCAGTGGATACGCTGCCGCTGATAAAGGACTGGTTTATTGCTAATAGATTGAACTTAAATGTTGACAAAACTCAATCTTTGCTTTTTACACTTCGCCATATCAATACTTGTGATAACTCAAATAGAATTAAATTTCTTAAAATTCACCTTGACACTAAATTGAGTTGGGAAAAACATGTCAATTATTTATCCGCACGTTTATCTAAGAATATTTTCCTACTGCGTAATCTGCATATTATGGTACATTTCATGCCACCATGACTGAACTGGGGTCATTCGTCTCACAGTGATAAAATTTTTGGTTCACAACGTAAATGTATTAGAATTATGGCTGGAATAAAATACAGAGATGATTGTCGGGAGCACTTCAAACTTCTAAATATTCTTACAATGCCGTCATCGTCAGTTTACATATTTGAATGTCTCATTTATATAAAAAATAATCAGAATATATTTGAAAACATTTTAATGTATAGACACCAATAAATGATTTGATTTGATTTGATTTGATGATTTGAAAGTAACCTGATAAATAAAAATGATAGTTGCTATAACAATAACTATTATTTGTGTTTAAAGCTTAAACATTACTCAACCTTTATTAACCAAATTAACAAATCTTAAGACTATAAAAATTGTTGAAAATGTCCACCATCGGCGAAGATTTAGTCACTCGACGGATGATATTTGAATCATTTCTTATCCGGTTAGCTGCATCCTTNCCTTAAAAATGCAAATTGCAGAATATTTTGAAAATAATAATTTATTCCATTCTAGTCAATACGGTTTTAGGAACAAAATGTCAACAACATTAGCTGTTAACCAGTTGACTACAATTATTTTAAACAATTTCGAATCAATGTTGTCAGTGGAAATTTTTACGATTTGACTAAGACATTTACTGTGTGTCCCACAGAATTCTCTTAAATAAACTAAAATTTTACAATTTTGATGGCAACAGCGTGTCCCTTATTGAGTCTTATCTATCGAACAGAACTCAGTATGTTTTTTATAATTCTTGTTCTTCACACCTAACAAAAATTGTTCCCCAAGGCTCAGTATTGGGCCCTATTCTATTTCTTATCTACATCAATGATTTCCCAAATTGTGATATAACTACTGATTTTATTTTATTTGCCGATGATGCTAAATAATAACTTAATTAAACTGACAGGATTCAGTGGATACGCTGCCGCTGATAAAGGACTGGTTTATTGCTAATAGATTGAACTTAAATGTTGACAAAACTCAATCTTTGCTTTTTACACTTCGCCATATCAATACTTGTGATAACTCAAATAGAATTAAATTTCTTAAAATTCACCTTGACACTAAATTGAGTTGGGAAAAACATGTCAATTATTTATCCGCACGTTTATCTAAGAATATTTTCCTACTGCGTAATCTGCATATTATGGTACATTTCATGCCACCATGACTGAACTGGGGTCATTCGTCTCACAGTGATAAAATTTTTGGTTCACAACGTAAATGTATTAGAATTATGGCTGGAATAAAATACAGAGATGATTGTCGGGAGCACTTCAAACTTCTAAATATTCTTACAATGCCGTCATCGTCAGTTTACATATTTGAATGTCTCATTTATATAAAAAATAATCAGAATATATTTGAAAACATTTTAATGTATAGACACCAATAAATGATTTGATTTGATTTGATTTGATGATTTGAAAGTAACCTGATAAATAAAAATGATAGTTGCTATAACAATAATTATTATTTGTGTTTAAAGCTTAAACATTACTCAACCTTTATTAACCAAATTAACAAATCTTAAGACTATAAAAATTGTTGAAAATGTCCACCATCGGCGAAGATTTAGTCACTCGACGGATGATATTTGAATCATTTCTTATCCGGTTAGCTGCATCCTTAATTCTCAGTGATTTCCACATGGTAGACCAGCTGCACATCAAGGTCATTTTAAGGTCGAAAAACTGTATACCTACTTAATTATTAACTACTTTTAGAATTACTCAGGAATAACTACGTTGATATCTGATCTTGTTTTTAAGGTTATGTTCATATCTTATTGTAAAACTTCCCGCTCTTGTAATTTCCGAGGCCAAAAAAGAGGGTCCCATTTAAAATTTTGAATTTGATCTTCAAACGACCTTGAAGTCAAGTTTAAGGTCATTTTCAAAGTCATGTCAAGATACAATGTTTGTATGAAACTTTTTTTTAAAGTGATCCCAACAAGGCACTTCATTGTCTCAAGATTCTTTTTTTTTTGTTTTTTTATGTCCATCTTATGGCCAAAATATGGGCTAAATCGATAAAATAATAACAGAAAGTTTTATTTTTCGTTTTTCAATCGAAATCCGTCGTAAAAAAACGGGTGTTTCCATTAAAAAAAAATCAACTTCCGGTCTAAAACGCCCCTTCCTGTCTAGACCGGAAGTCGTCATATGGACCTTTCAGTGGCCCTCTCGGTGCCCTACAATTTTTGTCTGAAACTTTTTTCGAAATAATCGAGTCCAACCGAGACATTATTTTGTCGCAAGACAAATACCTCACCCTGTATATACTTAAAATTATACCACATTAAGGCGCTATATCTCAGTACCGTTAACGTTTCTAGTACACCGTGTAAATGTAATGGCTACGGTATTAATCCCAAGATATTATAAAAAATGCTGACTAATTTTTCTCGATATTTCATGCTGGGGCAAATCTCCCCCCTGCGACTCTCGGCCTCGGTTCCTCGCACTCCATTTTAATTAATGGAAGGAATCTGAGCACGTAACCTCCGACCGAAAATAATAATGCACCTTTATTTCAGCCCGATATACGCTCACGATGGTGCAGTAAAGCCCCATCTCGACCGAGCATGTCTGCAGAAGCCATATCCAGCGCGATTATTGCCAATAAACCTGAATTACTTTCAATATAATCTGGTGCTGCGCTTGTTATTCCGTGCTATTTACGTAACGACCGGGTTCGGCAGTGGCGATGTGAAGGGTATAAACTATATTTAAAAAAAAATAGCGACAAATTTTTGTTGCCGCTCCGGATTCGGCTCGAAGGCATATTAAAGTTTAATTCTCGCGCTGCATTTATATGCCAGCGTCAAACAGTGATTTCAGAATTGGCGACGTCTTTTCTCGGCGATGTAAAACCGGGAGTCGGGAGCACAGAGGCGTCCGTGAAGGTTTTTACGCCATATACTGCCAATAATTTTTTGTAAAATCTTTATAATTAATTAACCGTTGCTTAATGGCGCAAACATTGGGAACATATATGAACAGTTGCAAATATTGCAAATTTTAACTAGTTAAACTGTGGGAAACAACTACTCTGCGGACTAATGCCCCGTCCAATATTAAATTACACCCGCAATATCTAGTAAACAGCCAAGTTCATTCATCAGTAGTATCTCCAGACTTATTGTGGATGAACTTACATATGTATACAGGGTGTAAGAAGTTTGACTGCCATTACTTCCGCATGAGATAGAGTATATTACTGGGGCGTAAGATTAACAGTTTTCAAAATGCAGCGAGTATTAATATTGGGGAGTTTAATCACAACGTGACAACAGCGCTTAACCTAACGCTACACAGCTGATGCAAACCACGTGTGCACGCGGTAGACTTGTCATACGAAAAAAATGTAAACAACTATTATTGTGAAACATTTAGTGAATATCAATACAATTGTTTCCAGTTTTTAAATAAATAAATAAAATGTATCGATTTTGTAGTACGAAGATAGTGTTGTGCTTAAATTTTAGCTCGAATTTTAGTAATTATGAATCTCTTAAAACAGGAACTTAACATTTAAGCAAATTATGAATTTGAAAAATATATAAAGTATCCAAAGATTCACGTCGTCTGAATAATCATACGTATTAAAAATAATTTAGGTACTTAGCAAATTTCAGTAATTTTTAAGCGCACAAGTACAAAACAAACTACAACATATGCTTAAAATGTCCTCCACTATTTTCGATGCACGTTCGACACCTTCGAATCTAATTTTCGCACTCGCTGGAAAACACCTCAAGAAAAGGAAATAGTGGTACGCAAAAAACTCTCCGACACGATCCAATTCCAGATACCAACTGAATTGCGTATTGTTGGACACCTTAGTACCTCGTGTTAATTGCCGCGCCGTTGACACATTACTCGATATGAATTTTATCGAATTTTAAATTTATCACAACGCTAATTATTTTTTAGAATTAAGCATAAAGAAGTTAAAAAAAAGTGATAAACATTGTATTTTATGGTATTCTATACACGCAGTTATGTTAATATTTCGAACTTTTGTACATCAAGTTGGAGATTTTGATCATTTTTCTCTCGGAAATGGTTTAGGATCCATGTCATATAAGGTTTTTTGTTTATTTTAATGTATTCTATCGTCTGTTAAAATTAAGGCAGTCAAACTTCTAACACCCTGTATACAAAGTCACCGTCTAATGAGATTCGGCTTTCCGAATGTGGTACCAACGTTTTTTTTTTTTTCATATAATTTTGACGTTTTTGAGGAAAATGGCTAACCACGATATTCATTCGATCACATTTTGACATTTTTCTTGAAAACATTGCCTTTTACGAAAAAAGTATAAAGAGACAAAAATTTTCTAAAAATGACTTTCTAGTGGACTGATAATTTTTAAGAAATTTAAATATGCGACCAAATTTTTTTGGCTCCAATGACAAGGGGGCCCACGTCTTAAGGGGGTTCCCCGCCAAAAAACGTTGCACCATCAGATTCCACATGTCATAAAACCCCTGTGTACCAAATTTAGTGATTCTCGTGCGTACAACAGGGTTCTGAGATTAAAAAAAATATTATTCTTAGGGGCGGACTTCAGGGGGCTGTAACTCCGAAATAGGTGGCCACTTGACAAAAATAAAAAATACGTGTCCCCTAATTTGTCCTAAGAATCTGTGACCAAATTTTGTTGCATGAATTTTGGGACACCCTGTAGATCATTATTTATTTGAGTCTAATATATAGTACTCACAAAAATTAAAGTGTAAGAGGATCCTACATTTTTAGGTGATTTTCAGAAGACTGTAACTTGGCGAACAATGATTGTAGAGCAAATTGAAGCTTGAAATTTCTAGATTCAGGATTTGACAATAAATTTTTTTTATCGTTGACCACCTTTAAGAAATCCAGAGAAACAAAATTTTCAGAATTTTTGCTTCCTTTTCATAAGATCCAAGTAATTCATCCTCTTTAATTTGAGCAGTTCAAGAGCTCTCATTTTTTGATAAAAAAAAACATGAATTTTTTACGGAAAAAAACATTTTCAATATAAAAAAATTAATAAAAGATGCAACATTTATCCTTTTATTAATTTTTAGCAAAAGTGGCAATTTCCAACATTAGTATCACAATGAATAAAATATCACAACGGTTTGAACTGTCGAGGGTTTCTTTGAGATACTTTGAGATTTAAAAAAAACGAAAATATCCTTAGTCTATTCTTTATTTGGAAAATTATCTCAAGTTTAGAAAAAATCCTTAAACACGCAATTTTTTACCTATTTTTTAACCAAATTTCTTGCATCGATTTTTTTTTTATACAAAAAACAATAAGCACATCTTATGAAGGATATCTACTCAGATATTTTCAAAACCATACTTAGATTTTGTGTATGACCATTATTAATTCCCGAATAACTAATTATCAAAGCCAAAAAGGTCATTTTTGCTTTGAATGAATCGGACGAAGATCTTGAATAGCTCAAATTGAAGAGGAGGAATCAAACTAGGAGAGCTGACAGACCAGAGAAAAATATATTGGAGCCCGTGGACTTTTCGAAACAAGCAAAATTTTTGAAAAAAATTGTTCCGCTTATGATTTCTTAAAGGTAGGCAACGATATAAATTTTTTTCTTTTAAATCCTGAAACTAGAAACTTCAAACTTCAATTTGCTTTTTTTCGTTGCTCTACGACCATTTTTCGTCAAGTAAAGTCTTTCTCGACAGACTTTTAAATGTCATCTAAAGAATTAGGTTTTTTATGCTTTTATTTTTGTGACTATCCTTTAATTTTTGTTACTAAATTTGCATATATAAGAAAATTATATACAGGGTGTCATTTTTTTGTCGATTCTCATCCTCTTGACCACTCCTTTTTTATACGTTCGCCGTCCTGATTTACATTATGTAAAACCATCTTTCCTTATAAATATCTATAATATTAAAAAGGTTTACGAGATTACGAGTAGAACAGCCAAATATGCATTAAGTGTAATTCAATACGAGGTATTGGAAAATTCCGTTTTAATATTTTGAGAACCGATTCTACCCATAAAAATACGAAAAAAAGTTTAATAAACATACTTCCTAAACTGCTCCCCAAAGGTACTATTTTTTCAAAAATACGTTTTATTTTGTATCTGGAATAGCCGTTGTATCCCTAGGAAGAATNAAGTTTAATTCTCGCGCTGCATTTATATGCCAGCGTCAAACAGTGATTTCAGAGTTAGCGACGTCTTTTCTTGGCGATGTAAAATCGGGAGTCGGAGTACAGAGCCGTCCTTGAGGATTTTTGCGCCAAACTGCAAATAATTTTGTAAAATCGTAATATGTAATTTTGGAAACGCTTTAAAATTAATTAACCGCACATATTGAGAAAATATGTGAAAAATTGCAAGTTGCAAATATTGCAAATGTTGAAAATTGGAACGGGAAGTGATCACAGAAATAAAATAATAAAAAAGCGTTAGAAACGTAAAGAAACAATTGAGATTGTTTTTTCTCTCCGTCTTGTCATTATATTATTATGATGTCATATTTTGTAAAAACATTAATTAAAAATAAACATTGCTTTTGGTAAACGAAGAAAGAGTATTTTCATTCCCATTGCAGTCCACACAACCTATATTGTTTCATAAACCAGCAAATTTTTGACTAATTATACTGTGGAAACAACTACTCTGCGGACTAATGACCCGTCCAATATTAAATTACATCCGCAATATCTAGTAAACAGCCAAGTTCATTCGTCAGTAATATCTCCAGACTTATTGCGTATGAACTTACATATACATATATACAAAAGCCACGATCTAATGAGATTCAGCCTTCCTAATGTGGTACCAAAAAGGATCTAGAGCAAATTGAAGCTTGAAATTTCTAGATTCAGGATCTGAAAGTAAACAATTTTTTTCGTTGACCACATTTAAGAAATCATAAGAAATCCAGAGAAACAAAATTTTCTGAAGTTTTGCTTCCCTTTCAAAATGTCCACGGCAATTTTTTTCACAATCCCACCTTCAACTCTTTTAGTTTGATTAATCCCCTTTAATTTGAGATGTTCAAGAGCTTTAATTTTTTCGAGATTTAACATTCTTTGATAAAAGAAACATGGATATTTGCGAAAAAAACCTTTTCAGTATAAGCAGCAAAATTTATCCTTTTATGAACTCTCGAGGGTTTCTTTGGGATACTTTTAGATTTAAAAAAAGTTTAGCAAAAATCCGTAAACACGCAATTTTTTACCTATTTCTTAACCAAATTTCTTGCATTGCAATTTTTTTATACAAAAAAAGATATTTGGAAGTTTTCAAAACCCTATTTAGATTTTGTGTACGATCATTAGTTCCCGAATAACTAATTATCAAAGCCAAAAAGGTCATTTTTGCTTTGAATTACGATAACTCAGCGACATATCGTATGAAGATCTTGAATAGCTCAAATTAAAGAGGAGGAATCAGAGGAGAGGTGACAGATGGGAGAAAAGTATATTGAAGCCCGTGGACTTTTCGAAATGGAAGCAACATTTTTGAAAACAATTTTCTGCTTATGATTTCTTAAAGGCTGGCAACGATAAAAAAAAAATTTTGACTTTCAGATCCTGAAACTAGAAACTTCAAACTTCAATTTGCTGTTTTCCTCTGCGACCATTTTTCGTCAGTATATCTCTAAATTCTTTTAAATGTCGTCTAAATATTTAGGCTTTTTTATGCTTTAATTTTTGTGACTATCTTTTAATTTTTGTTGCTAAACTTGCATATGTAAGAAAATTATATACAGGGTGTTATTTTGTGGGCGATCCTCATTTTCTTGACCACCTCATAACTTTTTTTATACGTTCGCCGTTCTGATGTACATTTTGTAAAACCACCTTTCTTTACAAATATCTATAATATCGTTAAGGTTAAGTGTAATTCAATACGAGATATTGGAAAATTTTGAGAAGCGATTCTACCCATAAAAATACGAAAAAAGTTTAATGAACATACTTTCCACTCTGCTTCCCAAGGTTACTATTTTTTTTCAGAGATAGATTTTATTTTGTATCTTTGGAATAGTCGTTTATCCTTAGGAAGAATATTTGGAACACTAGAACAAATTTTTTTACACCCTGTATTTCATTAAAGTAAACGGTGAAGATTTTGCGGTTTTACTCATAAACCATACCAGATAATTCAATTTTACAAAAGAAAAAAAATCTTTAAAAGGAGTTTTGTATTGGATAATGTGAATTAGACTACCATAGACGCACGAATAAAAAAATGGGGCGACCCCAAAGAATAACATCCTGTGTATCCTTTCAAATAAAGAAAGATGTATACCAAGTAAAAACTTTCTAGCTCAAATCGTTTTAAAGTTATATGAATATGAAAAAGCTTGGTTTCGTGGTACTACATTTAGAAAGCTATATCTCATTAGGTTTCGACTTCTGTAAATAGCTAAGTGTCATTGCATTTCAGAGACACCCTGTATATATAAGAATATTATAATTTTGTATGAAGTAAAATTATTTTTCATAAATAAATTAGTCTGTCCAAAAAAGTTCATTAATTCGAGATTANCGATTCTACCCATAAAAATACGAAAAAAAGTTTAATAAACATACTTCCTAAACTGCTCCCCAAAGGTACTATTTTTTCAAAAATACGTTTTATTTTGTATCTGGAATAGCCGTTGTATCCCTAGGAAGAATATTTGGAATGTTAGAACGGAATTTTTGATGCCATGTATTTCATTCAATTAAACACTGAAGATTTTCCTGTTTTACTCTTAAACCATACCAGATAATTAAGTTTTACAACAGAAAAAAGATATTTAAAAAGAGTTTTTTTATTGGATAATCTGAATTAGACTACCATAGACGCACGTATAAAAAAATGGAGCGTCCCCAAAGAATAACAACCTGTGTATACTTTTCTTTCATACCTAAATAATAATATTAGATTCAAATAAAGAAAGATGTATACCAAGTAAAAACTTTCTAGCTGATTGTCAAATGTAAATCGTTTATGAATATGAAAAAACTCGATTTCGTGGTACTACATTAGCAAGCTATATCTCATTAGATTTTGATTTTTATAAATAGGTAAGTTTCATTCCATTTCAGGGACACCCTGTATGTATAAGAATATTATAATTTTGTTTGAAGTAAAATTATTTCTCATAAATAAATAAACCTTGTTCAAAGTTTATTAATTCGAGATTAAAATATCTATAAACAGGCATATCAAGTAATTGTATTCTCGATTCAAAATAATGGCTATTTTCTGTGTACAGTCGTCAATTTTAAAAAAATCAACAACCACTACATAGCTTAATAAATGTTGTCACCCTTAAATTCACTGAGAAATTCAAAAATACAATAGCTACACTGTGTTTCATTTGAAAAATGTTAGGTTTGACTCCGTATGATACAACATTAATTTAAATTTTATACATTATGGTAGCAGGAATATAAGATATAAAACTCTTTTTCGTATTTTCCATTGAAAATTGGTAACATTTTTAGCCGATTCTGTCTGAATTAAACATTTCCAGAAGGGGGCCCATTATAAAAAGCCGTTACTTGTAAGATGTTCCGCACGTCGACCTTAATGTAGGTTGTTCTCAGCTGATTCATTATTACAACACTTCACTACCCCCTTTCATACGCCCCTATGTGCAAGTGCAACCCTCTTTTGTAAACGGCATTCAATATTACGCCGGCGACAGCCATGAAGTTATTACGAATTTATTACGAAATGCACATCAACAACTTTCAAATCCCTTTTGGGGAGAAAGCCTAATATACAAAACAATGTCAATTGTCATTAATTCCAAATTTTCTCTTCCGAAAACAAAAGTCCAAAAGCATGATTATCAGAAGGATGTACGTTTATTACTGGAGTGTGCCCAAAATAAACAAAAATCGTGCATCATTTTGAGATATCATTTTATTTTTATACGATTTTAATAGTGGTATATTTTTAATAAGCCGCGTCTACCAAATCAAGTTTTTTCTCTTGTTTCTGCTATGGAAAATATGATTTGATGTTTTTTTTTGACAACAATTCTCTATAAATATTTCATGCAAATTTTATTTTGGTTCTCTTTGCTTTTTACGATTTTTTTTTGGGTTTCCATTAGGTATATCATGTATACCATTTAACTACTTTGGGGATGCATCTATTGGGATCTTGGAGACTAAGAAAAGAGAAATAATAACGGTCAAATGGGGAAAGTTTTACGTCATTCTTCATTTCAAAAAAAAATTGTTGACGGTTTCGCAGAAACGAAACGTTGCACCAAATTTCTGGATCAACAATGAAAGTTTTTGCAAATATGTCACATTTTTTCTACGGGTTTCAAAAATGCATAAAAATAAAAAATGCAAATTATATTTTTCTTAAAATCTCAAAAACCTATACATCTAGAGCCGCTTTGCAGATAATTAAGTTAGTAACAAAATTGTTGAAAGTTGCCTTAAAATTTATTTGTTGATTAAAAGTGCCTAACGATTTAAATCTTATTTATATCTTTGTGGATAGATAGTCTTAAATTTAAAATATTGCAACAATATGTAAAAGGTGTAAACTCCTAACAGTGGCGGCTGGTATGGGGGCTTTAGAGCGGCGCCCTTCCTAGAAATTTTCATAGTAAAAAAATTTAATTCAAAATTTAGTTTACAATGTTATCTGGATAATTAAATATGTAGATCAACTTTATGAAACACAATAAAAACGACATTTAACTCGATTTACAAAATTCGTTTGAAAAACTACATCTGTAAAGTGTTTACAACGGTAGTCATGGTACCGTCGCGCACTAGTGAAAGGCGGAGTGGGAGTGGCGCATATTTACTATGCAATTTAGTCTCTGTTTAGTCCGACCCTAACCTAATAATAGCTATTCACTGATTTTTTTTTCGTAATAAACGTAATTTTTTGTACGTATGGTGTAAAATTTTATTTTGTTACTTACGTATTGCTTCTTGTATGTTTTTTTAAAAGATTATAAAAGGTTAAATTGATTGTAAAGACAGACTAACAGTATTGCTATCTATTGAAAAAATAACCAAACTTTAATGAGAAAGTATTAATTGAAAAATTTATTTCCGACGAAAGCAGAAGAATGGACTTTCGCTATAAAAAATAATATTGAACACATTTTGCCTATATTTCAATAATGCTTAAAATTAAACTACCCAATCATATTTAATTTTTTTTTCAATACTTTGTATCAAAATTTTTCCGCCCTCCTTGGTACGGAAGTCAAGAGCCGCCACCGACTCCTAATAAAGCTAATTCAACCAGTTCTTTATCATCATTTTTCTTTTGAAATCTTTGTCAAACTTGAATTTTCGAATTCTCAGTAACAAAGGACTAAAAAATATTGTTCACACCAAAATTAAACTATTTTTATTGATTATACCAGGAGCAACAATGACTTAAAGCTTCGTGTGGTTTTAGTTCTTGCAGGTACTTTATGGAAATAATAATAATAATAATAAATGTCTCAAATAAAAGCTGTTTTATATCAATCAATTTCTTCACCTTTTAAAATTATTTTTGATGAAATGATGTATCATTTCTTCTGAGCATTACCCAATTTAATTTTAATCAAAAGCAACGCCCTATACATATACAGGGTGGGTCATTAATTTGAGAAGGTAAAATAACCCTTGTTATTCATAATACAGAAAAAGAGTTTATATAAAAGTTAAACAGAATAAAAAACCTAAAAGAACAAAATTAATTTGAAATACAGGGCGATGAGTAAAAACGGCACACGCTAAATATAAAATTTTTTAAATGGAACACCCTGTATATTTTTAAACATATGGACTTCTGAGAAAATTCTATATATGGCATTATAAACAGTTTATCATTTTAGTGCGGGGTTGCCAAGTTATGTAGAAAATTCTTCAAATTTTGGAAAAATCATGACCTCGAAGAAGTTGTATTAACTTTCAACTACTAACACTTGGAGCAAAAATATTTGACAGGGCATTTTTTATAATACGATCATTTTAAGAAAGTTCAAACTTGATTTTCTAAAATTTTTCAAATGGAACACCCTGTATTTTATTGTTCTATTTTATTCACATATCAGTTCACTTCAACTTTTATTAAGTATGTTCTAAAGTTGTTCCTTTTTAGCAACCTAATTTTTATTATTTTCGGTCTCACGAAATGGCTTTGGAAAAAACTGTCACATTGTGTCAACTTGTCAGTTCATAATTTATCATTCCATTTTGCGTTAATTTTATTAGTTAATATTTATTTGTGGTATTCTATAAAATAATAAAAACGTGTTTTTTTTTTCAGAAATGTTGCTATATCTTAAAAACTAACAACTTTAGGTGTAAAACAAGCTTACTAAAAGTTGAAGTGCACCGATATTTGAATAAAATACAGGGTCTTCCATTTGAAAAATTTTAGAAAATCAAGTTTAAACTTTCTAAAAATGATCGTATTATAAAAAATGCCGTGTATAATATATCGATATTAGCTAATATAGGAATCTTTGTCTAACATTTGCCTATAACTCTGTCAAATATTTTTGCTCCAAGTGTTAGGACTTGAAAGTTAATACAACTTCTTCGAGGTCATGTTTTTTCCAAAATTCGAAGAATTTTCTACATAACTTGGCAACCCCGCACTAAAATGATAAACTGTTTATATTGCCATATATAGAATTTTCTCAGAAGTCCATATGTTTAAAAATATACAGGGTGTTCCATTTAAAAAATGTAATATTAGACGTGTCCGTTTTTACTCATCATCCTGTATGTATCAAATTAATTTTGTACTTTAGGTTTCTTAGGAAAAAAAACCGCGAGATTTAACCGAGTTATGTTAACATCCTCCAGGAATGCGTCTTCCATTTGGGCCGCCCCGTAACGCGAGAAAAACCATCATATTCCGAGCCAGGAGTTATGAGCAACCATGCACACATTGCGAGCCTCCGAAGGTGGAGTCTTGCGTTTTTGTCCTCTTTATATAAGTCGCAGGCCAACGTCTCTGGGAAGCCGTTCTGCAGCCGGAAAGAATACAAGACAGCCTTTTAAAGCTGACCTCGTTGCAACGTGAAATATAGGACCGTGCCGCATTTAAGAGAGACGTTATACGCCGCGCTATCGCCATCCCGCATACTCGGCGGCGCGGCGGGACGAGGCGGCCGTTTCGGGGACGCACGCTTTTAATTAAAAAATAATAGAGTTCGCGAGCGGCTCGTATGTGATGGATTCATTAACGTC
The DNA here is from genome assembly GCF_000390285.2 of Anoplophora glabripennis. NCBI lineage: Eukaryota > Metazoa > Arthropoda > Insecta > Coleoptera > Cerambycidae > Anoplophora > Anoplophora glabripennis. Next base: position 91,932 of record NW_019416827.1, read on the forward strand.
TCTCCTCCCCTGTATTTGTATTTCTTATACCTTGGATGCTGCAGATGCTGCAGTGGTATTATACCAATGAATATTAATATTTGAAAGGCCAATATATTCCGATAAAAATAAAGACAGTTGCATTTCTCATCGTTTCGAAAGTATCGGTTGTTTAGATTGGACTGTAACTTTCTTACCTTTGAAAATAACAGAAAAGTAAAAAATCGTTTATTCACAAATTTGTTTTATAAACGGTAAAATCACAAGAGCTTTTCTTTTAGTCGGATAAATTTCACTTTGTAACGAAATAATTTGAAAAAAAATTGACATGAAAAAAGAGAAAAATTTTGTGAAATGACAGTTTTTTTTATCAAAATTACTGATTAGCAAAATTTTGAGTTAAAAAGAAGTAGTAGTAGTAAAAGGGGCGGCCTCAGCCTGACAATTAGGCCACAATTGGGCCCTTTTTGCCTATCCCGCCGTCCCGTCACCTAACCACTCTCTGCCTCTGACCCTCCTCGAACCTACCCGACGCCCTGATGAACGCCAGCATTTTGGTCCATGGAAGATCTCTCACCTTAACCCCTTGCAGCTCTTCAGCACCAAAGACTTTATGTCTTATTCTCCCAAAGGTTGCACACTGTCCCAGAAGGTGGACAGGGGTGTCCTCCCTTTCGCCACATTTCGGGCATAGAGGGTCCTCCTCAATTCCTATTAAGCTTAAATGCCTCCTAAGTCTGCAGTGGCCTGTCAGAACCCCCACAATTTGGTTTAGGGCTCTTCGACCGAGGCTCAGCAGCCATCTCGTCTTGGATTTGCTAGGTCCATGTATAAAACTATGGGCCTGCCTACATCCTCTATTTCTCCTCCAGTTATGACCTAAAGTTTGATAGGCCCATTTATTTAGGGCCCCGTTAATGCTGCCTCGTTCGATACCTAAGATTGGTTCAGGTCCCTGTCCGGGTCCCCTGGACCCGAGACGAGCTAATTGATCCGCCTTTCCTTACCAGGGATACCCATATGGCCTAGGAGTTAAAAAGAAAGTTATCCATGAAATTAAAAGATCGCGCGACTTTTGGCAAGATAAGTTAACGACACTTTCAACAATGCTTAATCATTGTAATGACAGGAAACATTTTAAACTGACGTGCGCCTACTAAGTTTAGTTTAGAGAAACAGGAGTTTTCGTCGGTGATAAAAAGCTATACACCTTTTTATCGCTTGTAAAGTGACAAGAATGTCACTATTATACAAGGTGTGGCGTGTATAGTCTATAAAAAATAAACTACAACTTCCTAACGATATTTGTAATAGAAAAGTTTTATACTAAATAGTTCTATTTTTGCATTTTTTTTTTCGTAAATTAAAGCTCAATTATGGATCCAAAACATTTTCTCAGAAACGGTCCTGTACGTGTGCTGTACGATGAGTTACGTGCTGTAGACCAGCCGCGTAAACAAATCGTCGTCGTTGAGAGATAGAAAGATACTTATCAATTTTTGGGGAATTTTTCATGGCAAAAATACAAACTAAGAAAAATAGATGTTTAAAAAAAACTGATATTTTCTTATTATAATAATTAATAGTAATTAATATCTTAAATGCATTGTTGTTACTCGCAAACAAAACCACATCCGTAAATTTCTGTAGCTGCCAACTGCCTGTACTAAACAAACTCCATTAAAATATGGAACAAAATGAAATAAAACTTACCATTTCTAGAGAAAATGTTGAAATTGATCCCCATTAGCGCGGATACTGGCATGGCACCGACGTACCCGATTTTGGCGAATATTTTCCCAAATTCCAGGTATTCCCCTAATTGTGTCAGCAGCTTCAAGTATACGGTTTCGCAATTCTTCCACCGTAGCAATTGGCGTATTGTAAACCAAAAACTTCAAGTGACTCCAAAGATAAAAGTCTATTGGAGTTAGATAGGGTGGCCGAGATGGCCACGGCACAGGACCAAAGCGTTCAATCCATCGCTGAGGAAACATTTCATTCAAAAGTGTCGTTACTTCTCGAGTACTGTGTGGAGGAGCCCCATCTTGAAGATAAAACATGCGTGCCCGAACTTGTAATGCCACATCGTCATTCAGGCAACCGGTTCTCTAAAAAGTCAGCATATGTTGGTCCATTTGGTACATTACCTTATTATGCCAGCCCAAACATTTACCGAGAACCGATGTTGAAAATGAGTTTCCCTAATCGCGTGAGGATTTTCATCGGCCCGTATGTGCATATTATGGAAATTCACTCCATCACACATCCATCTGCAAAAACGCATTCGTTGATCACAATCGGGGGTAAAATCTGTTGAATTGGTTGCAGATAATAGGGGTGTAACAGCTGGCGCCTTAAGATGCAATGTACGGTACGAGATGAGATTCCTACTTGCTGTGCGAGTCGTCGAGTACTAATTGTGGGGTCTTTGTCAGGATTTTCCACTGCACTGCGCACTGCATCTTCAACGTTAAGGTTCACTTGCTGACCACGTCCATCTCTTCGAGGAATAACACTTCCCGTATCTCGCAGCCGCTGAACGCACTGTAGGATTGTATTTGCACATGGAGGGGTGACGTTGTGGCCATCGTTCCCTGTTCAACTTGTCGCCGCGAGCGCATTTTCTTCTGCTGCACCATACACTAACACCATATCGACACGTTCGGAAATAGTAAAAGCATTGTTTTCTCGGTACATTGTAAAACTAGTTTGTGCACAAACTAAACAATTAAGCAAAGTAAGAAATATGAATCTCGTTTTTAATGTAATCGCCACGCTATTCTTATTTTTTACTTCTTTATAAAAATTACACTGTCACTATCGTGAAATTACAAAATAAAAGCTTTTGTCTGGAATCTTCCACTTTTTAACACTGATGGGTCGATGGACGATGCTTAATGTTTAATAATTAAGTGAATAATGAATTCAATACAAATACAAAATCAGTTGACTCCACAATTTTTTTGACAATGTAACCTAATCTTCTTTTAGTATTACTAGTATTAGATGATACCGACTTAAATTATGAGGTTGCATCTCGGGTCGCATAAAAACATTTCCAAAGTTTTTAATAAATAACACAGGGTCGGCTTTCATTTTCGTTGAATAAATGAACTTTAATTTACAAAAAAAAAAAACACGAAGATAGAACTTTTTCGTATAAGACTTTTCTATTACAAATGTCATCAAGAAGTTGTAGTTTAATTTTTATAGATTATACACGCCCCACCCTGTATACACAATTTTATATGGGAGTTAATTTATCAAAAAGAAAACAGTAATAATAATTTGGCATCACATTCTAAGGATGTAAATATCAATTTTATTTTTCCCCATCGCTCGTCTCATATACAGGAAATAACATGTTGATGTAATATATTGAATGATATCCTATCTTTTCCATCCTAGAACTAATTTGTTCTTTGCATAAAGAAAACAGCGTGGTTTGAAATCTTTGATAATTTACAATAAATGGGGGGTATCCGAGATACTTCATCTATGGATTCTATGACTAATTTTAAGCAAAAGTGATTCTATTCCCTTTCCCGAATTTCCTATAATTCTTAAAATATCGGGTTTTGAAATTGCCTGGTCGTAGGGGTACTTGCTAAAGAGTAAATTACATTGTTGCGACTAGAGAGCTTCGAAAAAAATGTAGCATATTTTAATAAAAGTGCAATGAATCTTCTCAATGAGTTGGAATATCTGCATTTACGCTTTCTCATTGAATAAGTAAGCATCTTTACATGTTCCCACATGAAAACGTCCAACGAGTTAAGATCTGGAGATCGCGGTGGCCAAGCAATGGTACCATCACGACCTATCCATCGATTTGGATACTTTTCGTTGAGGAAATTAGTGACACCTATTACCAAAAGGGACGAAGCACCGTCATGTAAAAAGAACATCGTCCCTCTGATTTGAATGTCCTTAAGTAGTAGAGGTAGATCGTTCTCCAAAAAAGCCCGATACATCTCGCTGTTTCCGTCGAAGAAATGTGGTGTTATAACTTCATTATTAATTATTCCACTCCAAACGTTTACCGAGAATCTTCCATGAAAATGGGTTTCTCGAATAGCATACTCTATACCTTCCTCTTGTGACTCCGCATAGCAATACGGGACGGATTAGTCCATCATTTAATCTATTCTTATAGCTTGCATAATCCGCCTAAAAAACAGCTATTATTATTTTCCTGACAACATTCTAACAACTTATTCTTGGAATTCCTACGTTCTTTGGAATGCATTTTGCGCGTTATTTGAAATATCGATTTTTCTCTTTATACTAGATGCTCAACACATGGCCCTGACAGTTTAAGTGAACTTGTTAAAAAATATTGCTAAATTTCTCCGAGGGACGACGCTACCTACTTGACAACACTTAACTTTCGATAATTAGTGTTGAGTGAAATGATTTACTTTTTCGCCCATCCGTTCCGAGAACTAACCAATAAATTACCACGCGTCCCGGCTTTTGTTACACTTTTTATTTTCCAAAACTTAGAAACAGAGGTGAAAATTATCAAAACATTAGCGAAAATTTAGTTTCCCGTTCTTTGCCCCTCGGTGTTGCTGGAGGATTGACGCTATTGACGCGATTTGTACCGCGTGAATGGCTTCCGAAAAGTTTCTTGAATAGGAAAGTGAAAATTGGAAACTGAAGTGAATTTGCGAAACCCACACGAATATTTCGTTGAAATATGTTATTTTCATATTTATTGAGGTTTAGTCAAGCAAAATGTAGGTATATAGAAAAACAGTTTAATAATGATCTTGAAGTCTGTTTTTATTTCCAGTTTTTTCAATGTTTTCATTTTTTCCAATTGTTTTAACCTATAAAATTCTTTTTAGTGTTCTTACCTATGTAATATAGAAATATATCACGCACTTTTTGTTATTTACGTTCCCGCCCACGGACAAGAAATCGTGTCTCTTCAACTGCGAGAAGATCCACCCTGCCAGGAAAGAACAAAGGCGAATCCCGCGTCTCGGAAATACTTTACGGTTTTCGTACCCAAGCCGGAGTCATTAGGGGCAGCCTAATGGGGAGCCGAGGGCATGTGTCTCCGGTTGTGTGTGCGAGTGTGTGTGTGTGTGGGGGGCCCTTCTGGTATTGGGGATCGGGGCGCAGCAGTATCCAGGCTGGACACTATCGATCAAACCTTGGCCGGGTCGGTTCGTACGGTCCGAATGTGCGTGGGGTGACTGAAATATATGGCCCTCCTTCCATGACACGGGTTGTCAAAACCGCAAGCTTTCATCTTTCATTGTGGACGAGTACTTTCCGCTTTTTGTATTTACTACGCCTGTATAGAACCAAATTCAAAGGCCACCACCGACGATATTGCGCTGTTTATTATTTATGTTTAATTAATACCGATGACATTTTACTCTGAAAGACGAAAATATAACAGTTGATTATGAAAAAATACTGTCGCCATTCTTAATTACATTTTCCTTGATGTTTGTGATATTTGTAATGTTTACCACATTATTATAAAAAATGTTACTGTAAATGTAATGAAAACGTTTTTTTTTTAACCGAACCGAAAAAAATATACCACACATTATCACACTTACACGGAATTACACACACCCAATCTGATGATAGAACATCTCAGAATAAAAAATAAAATTCATATGGACATGTCGCAAACCGCTGCTTATCCACACTGATAAAAATTGTGGAAATTCACATAATAGGCGAGCGGTTCGCCCCTAAAAGGATGCTTCTAAATGAAGGTAACCGACTAGATATTTAAAACAAAAACCTACAGCATGAAACTTTTTTATTTTATAAAGTGTATTTTTCTGATAATTTACATATTTTTCGGCATGTTCAGTCAATTGTTATAAACAAAAAAGTTGTAAAAACAGAATTACTCGCCGAATGGCTTTTTTACTAATAAAATGGACCAAAATAAAAACTTTTTGTTCTTTGACAAAAATTCCAAAAATGCTTCGTTTCCAAGATATTTACAATTTAATGTGAAAAAAGTGACGAAATCCACAAACTTTCGGAATTTTTTTCTCAAAAACTACTGAACAGAGTTTCATTCTAAAAAAAGCATAATAATCGGCAGATCTTCTACTTTAAGATATATTTTTTTGGTATAGGTCAATTATTTTATTGAAGGTCTAAAGCGAAAAAAAAAAGTCTACAAATAATGAAATTATAACTCTAGATCCATTGACACATGGATGGAAAATCGAAAATGGTTGTTTGGATTTTAATTATTTCGAAGGAGAAACTGCGTTAGATATGCTTCAAAATATTTTTGGTCATGTAGTGGAAAATTGTAACGTTTGTCATCGAACCTGGAATGCTGTGCAGTCTATGCGTGCTCAGATGAGTCAGAATGTTCCATTCGAAATTGATGATGAAACGCTTATTTCAACTCAAAAACTTGTCCAAATTAACGAAAAACTTATTATTTAAAAATTAAATAAAAAAGAAATTGATATACTTTTATTCCTCTTAATATTTTTGTAAAATAAAAATAAAATAATTATCCTATACAATAAATTATCCAATAACTTTTTTACTTTTGGAGACCGCTAGGTCAATTATTATTATTAGGTTAATTTTACGATTTAAAAAGTTTATTTAGTTTAGTTTTGGTATAACTTTCAAGTCAATTTTAGCCATTTATAAAATCAAAAATCGAATATTTAAATTTTACTAATTACTTGCAAAAACCTTTCTCCGGCTACAAAACCAAATAAAATGATCTTTTGAACATTTGTACTGTTAACATATATCGATTAAAAAAAATCATAATAATGTTTATTGTAAATATAATCTAATCCAAGATATTGTAAAAAGAAAATTTAAATTTGAAGTGTTATCATAATTTTCTTTAAGACTTTTTTTTTACTCACTTTAGACCTTCAATAAAATAATTAACCCATACCAAAAAAATGTATCTTAAAGTAGAAAATCTGCCGATTATTATTTTAGAATTAAAATCTGTCAAGTAGTTTTTGAGAATAAAATTCTGAAAGTTTGTCGATTTCGTCACTTTTTGCACATTAAACTGTAAATATGTCGGAAACGAAGCATTTTTCGAATTTTTGTCAAAAAACAAGAAGTGTTTATTTTGGTTTTACAATAAAAACCTGTTGTCAAAGCCATTCGGTGAGTAATTTTTTTTACAAATTTTTTGTTTATAATTGACTGACCACGCCGAAAAATATAAAAAAATATGTAAATTATCAGAAAAATACACTTTATAAAATAAAAAAGTTTCATGCTGTAGGCTTTTGTTTTAAAAATTTAGTCGGTTCATGCCTTTTTTTAGGGGTGAACCGTTCACCTATAAGTCTTTTACATGTTTGTAATGGTTTTTATACACAAAAAATGTAAATGAATTGACCATACACAATGCATTGTGTGTAGAATTACAAATTTGAGTGTATATTTTCTTTTTGCGATGTATTCGTACCGTTTACGTTACACTTTTTCTACTTTATACAGGGTGCCACAGATTTCACCGACAACGCACATTCACTACGATAAATAAATACGATCTACGAAAAAAAAGTTAAATAAAAACTATTTGGTTTTCGATACAAACTTTCAAAGTTGTCAAAAATAAAACTAATTTAATTAATAACTTCAAAATCCTTTTACCAAAACTTATACAGTGGTCGTATTTTTTTAAAACTGGCAGTAACATTGAAAAGGGACAATATTTTTTTAAATAACGACTTTTTCAATGTTGCTGCCCGTTTTAAAAAAATACGACCACTAGAAAATTAAACTGCTAAAAGGGAGAGGTAACCGGAAAAAAACTATCACCCAGTATATCGATTTGACTTTAAGCTTTAAGATATAATACGCCATAATAGTCCAAATAAATCTGGGGTTATGAAATTATTAATTAAATTAGTTTTATTTTTGAAAGCCTGTAACTCAAAAACCAAAAAGTTTGTATTTAACTTTTTTTTCGTAGATCGTATTTATTTATCGTCGTGAATATGCGCTGTCGGTGAAATTTACGGACACCCTATATTATTCTTAATCCTTTATTTGTTTGTACTATATGTATTTGATGTAGATATACGAATAAAAGTATACATTTGTATAAACTGATTTGGTTCATCCAATCAGATTAATCATGTAGGTAATCACACGGTGTTGTATTATCACGCGTATGCAGAAAACTGTTCAGTAGGCATGTTCAGATTCATTTGTGGCGTAGGTACTAATATGGTTCAGGGTTTTAGTTACTTAAATATAATGTTATAAATAAATCCTAAATTAAGTGTACTTAAATTATATAAATGTAATATCTATTCAGGATCCTCAACTATCCTTACCAGAATTATTGAAAAATGTTTAAAAATATTCTCAAAATCATTGTACAGGGTGGTCCAGATTTTAATAGACAAACTTCCGGAAAAAATTAACATAACTCTGTTCTATGAACATAGGCGCAGAAACCCACCGTTTATGAGACACAGGGCGTTGAAATTAACAAAAATAAAACAATTTTTTTTTAATATCTGGAAAACCGCTTCATCAAATTTATCCAAATTTGGTACACATTTTTTTTCAAATATTTCTCCTAGTTCTGTATGTAGACAATCCAAATTCAAAAACTGCGCCTATGTTCATAGAGCAAAGTGATGTCAATTTTTGTTGTTTAGTACTTTCCCGAAGTTTGTCTATTAAAATCTGAACCACTCTGTATAATTAATTAAAAACAGCAAGGTGATAATATGACATTCATAAGTACCTATCTTTCAGTCAAGAACTACAAAATTCCATGAAAATTCGTAGGCTTCATTTCCAATGAAGGCGTTTGTAAATGTTCTAGTGATAAGCAAACCAAATTTATCTAAATTCCTGCGGTTAGATTCGAAACTTCCCGCGTGAAATCCGCAAAACCAGTTAAGTATCTCACAACGAACTTTGAGAAATTAGAGGAAAGCAAAAATTGCGTCATTATCCGAGTTACTGGAAATTGTATAATTTATCCATTTGTTTTTAAAGCTTTATAATCAACTATACGGATACCTATATTAAAGCTTCTGTACATAAAAAACCTATATGACCTTGAAATAGTTGTTTTTGGAACAAGTGCGTAAAGTTTTTTAACGAAACACTCAAGTTGCTTGAAATATTTCTTCTATGGCCACTATTCAGAACTCAGAACAAGCTCTTTCGATTTACTCGCTGTGCGCAAACTGGATAATTTCTTACAAAACATAAAACACGACCAATAAATGACAGCGTACCGTAAAAATTGTTTCTGCACAGTTCAACATGTTGTCATAAAGTCAAGTAAAAATACAGAACAAAAAATTACCATTTTGTTTTGAATCGATATTTCTACGTAAGATTCTACCACTTTCGATGATTTCCAGCCACCATGCCTCGCCTCTTCAACTTCAAAACCGTATGACCCGTATAGTTTTGCAGACTGAGCAATCCAGGATATTAAGCATTTTTACTTGGTATCTTCTAAAAGGTATTAATGCCTGTTGGTTGAATAGGATAATTTCTGTTACGATAGCAAACAAGTTAGTAGTCCATTATATTGTCTATAAACTTATATTTTTTCAGTCCCTTATTTCGTCATCACTAAAAAAGTTCGAGGTTCATTGGCTTTTGACTTTGGAATTTTTACTATCAACATGTAACTAATATCGTACACACGTCACCAATGCTCATTTTATGAAATTCGTCTCTTCTCCATACACCAATATTACTAAACATTGTTAGAACCTAATATATGAAAATATTATTGCTGACTTCTGAGTTCACTATCAATCATTTTGAACTTGATATTTTAATTCAGACTTTTGCAAATAATAATAGCGACTTCAACTATGTATATAGCAGTTTTATGGAAAAAACTTGTATAACTGGTAGAGTGAAGAAATATTGTTTCTAATTTGCTTAGATTTTAAAACCCTCTTCAAGAGACTGCTATAAATTCACTGAAAAAAACGCATAAAAACGCCCGCCTTAATAACTATTAATGCCATGACTGTCATAGAAAAAGTACGGCGTACTTGCATGTAGTGTTTTTTTCGGAAATTGTGCAGTTTTTTAAACTTACTTCGCGTATTCAAGAAAATCTGCGCTGTTGCCAAATTTACGCATTTATGTCATAAATAACACTTTCATGCTTGTAGTTAACGTATCTACAGTGTACTTTACAATATAATACTTCCACCTGAATTCTGTGTAAAAATTCATAAAAAAAGCACATAGCACATGCCACAAAATTATTGGGAATTACAAAAGTGTATCGGAAATATTCCAATCAAATATATCAAAATTCTGTTTTGCCAAGTGGTTATGATAATAATTAGTCGTTCTACGAAAATCGTATATGTGTGTATCTCCCAGATTTGATAGAAAGTACCCGCGAAATACATAAGTATATTATGAATGGATTAGGTCATATCTTTTTTCTTAGTTGTCTCAATTACAATATTAATATTTGTTTTTGTACTTTTAATTTACTTTAAAAAGTATTTAGTTGGGGTCAAATATTTCTGAAATTCTCATCTGATGTCAGTATTCTAAAACAGAACTTCAAACAGAAGTTTTTAGTTACTAATTAATTATACTGTAAGAAACAACTACTCTGCGGACTAAAGTCCTGTCCAGCATTGAGTAGTACATATCTAGTAAATAAAATAAATTGTTATACAGGGTTAGTCAAAAGTATTGAAACTCCCCAAAAATCTCAGCTGGAAAGCATTTTTGGGATAAATGGTAACAATAAAAGTTTCAGCATTTGACCCTCAAGGTCAAGGTTCAAGGTCATATCAAGTCGGTTTTTTAAATGGCGACCCTCGTTTTCGACCCTGGAAATGGAAATACTTCCGAATATGACATTAACCGTGACCTCAAGGTCAATGGTCAAGGTCATTTCAAGATCAAATGTTGATTTTTACTGTAATTTTTTTATTTTTAACTACGGAATCTAAGGGAGTGACAGTCTTTGAGTAGATACCAGATGGTATTCCTTAGTGACCTTGATCTGGAGGTCACTCAACGATTAGAGAATAACTGATTATAATTTGCAACTTTCTAAAAAGTAATAAATTTTGCAAATAATTAACACATATTTTAGACACTATTGACGAACTGTTAAAGTGGAACTGTTTATATTGAACGATTTTCGAGCTTGGCGTTTCGAAGGACATATCGCTCACCTTCAGAAGAAACTGGTATTTGTCCTTAATCAATTGTTCAGAAATTACGTTATCCGATCTGTAATTTCGAAAATAAATACTTTGTATCTTTATTTTACATAAAACATCGAAAATTAAAGACAGTGACATACATAAACATTTAAAAAAATGGGATGGCAGCCTATTATAGAACAATTATTCGATTTCTTTATTTTTACTTATAACAAGTACATAAAGTGGCATAGCAAATAAACCCACACATAATTATTTATATCTTATAGATCTATTTCGACCTGTTTAGATGTCGTTTGTTATATTTTTTATATCTTAAACAGTAAGGGGTGTGAAATTTGGTAAGCCACCCTTTGGAAACTTAACCTCATTTCATATTCATGAGGCGGCGATATATCATCAGTGGAGTGAACATGTGGGTTGACTTCTCCTCAAGTGTATTATGCCATTTTAAGTAGATAACATTTTTATTTTATTGCACAAAATTTATAAGGTTCGTGTAAAATTGCACGTATTGAAATTTTCATTGATGAACATTTTTATATTGAGGGTGTTTATGAGTGATATACGCTGTTTAAAAACTGTCGTGAGTACATAAATGATGAGGAACATGTTGGCCAACCCATCAAAACTGTGCGTGAATTCATCAAAGATCCGCCAAAATCTTAATTGAAATTTATGGAATTGGAATTGAGCATCTCAAAAACATCAATTTATCGCATTTTGGCATTTTTTTTAAACATACAAAATTTTTTTGTTTAAATTTAATAAAAAAATAATAATAAAAAATTAAATTAAATAAAAATTAATCTTTGAAATGGAAAAGAGAGGAAAGGAAAATTATTATTATTATTTTTTGTTTAAATTACTATGAAATTGACCAAAGTGGGATTAATTCAAGAGCGACTTTCTCAGAAACCGTTAGATAACGATTTGAAACAAGAGTACCTTTTTAACGTAAAACAGTTCGGGAAAATGTAATTTGCTGTCCAATTTGTTAAAAAGTCAAAGATGAAAAAGTTACACTCGCAAAGTACCAAGGGCCCCCCGTACCCACCCCAATGGACCTTGTGGAAATAAATGGATTAGTCCATCAAATTGCTCATCAAAATTTAGCTGTGTATACCAAATTTCATTCATTTATCACAACGCGATTGAGAGATATTGCAAAAAAATGATTTCCATTCCTCCCTCTTCAATGGGTCTCTGTGCCCTTAGGAAGCATTTCCGGACTCATGTTCTTATGAACTTTATGAACTTAGTTTTGATCATAGAATCGGCCTGTTCAGGGTTGGCAGCTAATTATGAGACACCCTGTATAGATCTGCTAATCATTCTTCTAATAATTTGTTAACAGCATATTGCTATAAACAATGACTTGTAATTTTATCAAAAGAAACTTCTTAGTAACTAGTTACGATAGAGCAGTGTCGGAATATTCTCGTGAGACAGACTTAATTGCTTTACGACTAGAAGCGCATCGCCATAGTTTTATTAAATTCAGTATTTAACGGAATAGTGTATAAGATTGTGTCATTAGACAGAAAAAAGAATGAAAGAAGATGGAAATTGCATAACAAAAATTATAAATTCACACTTGGAAATTATTCTGAAAGATGAGAGCAAAAAAGGGGAAACAACACTGACTTATACAGTGAAAACTGAAACACTAATAAACATAGACTTAAAAAATTGCGTATGTATTTTGACGTATTCTGACAAAAAAAAACCGGAAATGTTTGAAGAGCTAATATGGTCAGGTAAAGTTCTGTAAGAATACTGAAATCCGATTTTAGTGTTAACGTTTTGCGATAGTGTTTACATTAGTTTTTCAAGTGACAAAAATGGCTTACGTGTGTAGCAACTCGAGTTGATGAATATCGTTTTAATTCACGGTGAAGCAAGACAACATTTGTGTTAGTTAATTAGAATCTGGGTAAGACGGGCCCAAATGTGTTTACACGTCGGTGGACAAAATTTTTCACAGTTGTTGTAACATTAGGTACTTATGTCAAATTATTTAATTAATCAATAAGAAAAGTAACGGCAAAAGCAGTTTAATTTGCTGATATAATATAAGTGTCATAAAATATTATTTATTTCTTCCCTTGGAAAGAAATTCTTTAAATTTTTTGTTCGTTTGCCCATTTTGATTTTTTTTACAAAATTGTATTTATAAGAGTCCCCTGTACAAGGTTACAAACACGATAGTATGGGCCTACTGTGAGGATACAAAAAAATTAAATTAAATTTGGGACACGTGGTGTTAAATGGCATCAGGTAAGCTCCATTTTCAATCGAAAGTATTATCTTTGAGATTTGACAGAAACGACTAATGACGTCATCAATTATATTTTTTTCCAGAAACATAGTCAAATAGTTTTCCTGTTAAAAAGCTCTCTTTTTTCTAATAAACTTGTATTAGAGAATTTTTTCTATATTACATCCCGTTTAAAAGTTAAGCGATATCGTCCTGTGGAAGGATCAAGTAGTCGTTGGAAAATAATTGAATGTTCGTTGTTTAAAGTGCATGTCACAAAATACTTGTCATTACTCAATACGAACGTCAAACGTATAACTTTTGTTCTTACAAAATGTTTTCTCATTCAGAAAAAATTGATATGTTGCTAATTTATGGCGAGTTACAAAAAAATTCAAGAAGAGCTGTAGAGTTATATCGAAAAAGGTATCCAGAGCACCTCATTCCTGATCATGGAACCTTTACAAGATTGAAGGCGGCCTGGCGACGAAATGAAAATGTATTTTCTGCTCGGAAAAATCAAATAATTGACCGAAGGATAGGAAACAATGTTAATACAGCTTGACTCTTACAGTATTTCGAACAAAATCTACGAAACTCTATACTGCAGGCTAGCCGGGAATTGAATTTGGACCAATGGGTATCATGACTACAAAATTCACAATTTGGAGTATTTGCCTGAACGTCATATTGAAAACAGACTTAATTTTATAGCTCAAATTGTAGTAAATGTAGAAACTGTTGATCAGAACCTTTTTCGACACGTTCTATGGACGTACGAAAGTCGGTTTGTCAGTAATGGTTTGCCAAACGGGCGCAACGAACACTACTGGTCTATTAAAAATCCCCACTTTGTAAATCCAGTCCAAAACCAAGGCCATTTTGGAGTAAATGTATGGTGCGGCATCATCGGTAGGCATTTACTTAATTTTGGGCCTTATTTTTATGAACATACATTGACAGCGTGAGTTACCTGAATGGAGAATGTGCCTTTTAGTCTAGGACCCAGATAGGGTTCCGTGGCCAATCAGAGTGCCACGGCTGCAAATAACTTATTTTCAAGTATTTTGATCTGCTGAATCCAATAAACTTGGTGGCAAAGCCTGAAAGTGGGCANAAGAAATACCACCTAAAAATCACATTAGCGGTGGAAGGATCAAGTAGTCGTTGGAAAATAATTGAATGTTCGTTGTTTAAAGTGCATAAATGTCAGAAAATACTTGTCATTACTCAATACGAACGTCAAACGTATAACTTTTGTTGTTACAAAATGTTTTCTCATTCAGAAAAAATTGATGTGTTGCTAATTTACGGCGAGTTACAAAAAAATTAGAGAGCTGTAGAGTTATATCGAAAAAGGTATCCAGAGGATCTCATTCCTGATCATGGAACCTTTACAAGATTGAAGGCGGCCTGGCGACGAAATGAAAATGTATTTTCTGCTCGGAAAAATCAAATAATTGACCGAAGGATAGGAAACAATGTTAATACAGCTTGACTGTTACAGTATTTCGAACAAAATCTACGAAATTCTATACTGCAGGCTAGCCGGGAATTGAATTTAGACCAATGGGTATCATGACTACAAAATTCACAATTTGGAGTATTTGCCTGAGCGTCATATTGAAAACAGACTTAATTTTATAGCTCAAATTGTAGTAAATGTAGAAACTGTTGATCAGAACCTTTTTCGACACGTTCTATGGACGTACGAAAGTCGGTTTGTCAGTAATGGTTTGCCAAACGGGCGCAACGAACACTACTGGTCTATTAAAAATCCCCACTTTGTAAATCCAGTCCAAAACCAAGGCCATTTTGGAGTAAATGTATGGTGCGGCATCATCGGTAGGCATTTACATAATTTGGGCCTTATTTTTATGAACATACATTGACAGCGTGAGTTACCTGAATGGAGAATGTGCCTTTTAGTCTAGGACCCAGATAGGGTTCCGTGGCCAATCAGAGTGCCACGGCTGCAAATAACTTATTTTCAAGTATTTTGATCTCCTGAATCCAAAAAACTTGGTGGCAAAGCCTGAAAGTGGGCAGTTTAATTGTTACTAACAAAATAAATGTTTAAATGGCTGTAAAAAGTTTATTTTTATAGTTTTTATGCGTTAATAGTTACGTTTTCTCATGACAAACATATATTTTTTTGAAAATTAAAAAGAGATTAACTTTAACCAAAGTTATTGTTTTAGTGCAAATATCTTACATTTTCCGTCTCCGCGTGTACCAATTTTACCATATCTCTGGTTCTGTTGGACGGATTGAGACGCACATCTCATTTTAAAGCTTGAACTTTATTTTACAAGATAGGTAAGTTCCATTAAATAATTTATTTATTTAACAATTGATGGCAGCTTAGAATGTTGTGAAATTTCAACGAAAATGCTGGTTATATTTGTTTATAAGGCTTTTTTTATTATTCAACTTCTATGAAAAACCAAAAATGTTACCGGATACTCTTCCTCGCATCCTAACAATCATTTCATGCCTTATATTTATTAGTTTTTCTTTATCAAAAACCTTTCGATTGAAAATGGAGCTTACATCATCCCATTTAACACCACGTATCCCAAATTTTATTTAATTTCTTTGTATCCTCACAGTAGGTCCATACTATCGAGTTTGAGATACCATGTACAATAAATTTTTGTTTTGATAAGTTCTGAATTACCCTGTATAGGAGAAAACAGGAAGCTGAACCAGTGGTAGATTTGTGATCAGTGCTCCAAAATACACTGGAATAAAACTTGGACTGTTAATTAAATTCCGATTTGTTTATGCACAAGAGCTCAAAAATGGTCGAAAATTGCCGTTTTTTTCAATTGCTAATAATTAATGCAATTTTCATCGCAGACACGTGTAATTCAGGATTTTTTATGCTTTTTACACCCTTAATAAGTGGTAAAAATTTCAGCCCGAAAGCTTCATTGGTTTGGCGTTGGCGGAATTTGTTATCTAAGAAGATGCTATTTTCAATTCATTTTTCCCAAGCTCACAGGCGTTGTAGGGTTTCGATCATTAGTTGTTTTTGTACCTAAATAGTTGTATTGACATATGCATTTACTGACAATTTAATTTTTCAAATTTAATTTGTTTAAAAATGACTGAAAAAATGTTAATATTTATTA
>NW_019416827.1:108973-111935 GCF_000390285.2 Anoplophora glabripennis
CACAGACCACCTAGACTGGCCGTATCTAATTCCAATGCACGGGTACCAGTGAATGCAAAATCCGGGGAAGTGGAGTGTGGAAGGCAATCTGATCGCGCGCATCTTTAAGCAGATCCGGATTAAGTAATATTTTTATTACATATTAAACATTATATTGCATCTTATGACAAATATTCAATTTTAAGTTTGTAATTCAGAAAATAGTATATTTTAGTGTCATATTAAATAAAACTACAAAATAATTTAAATATATTTATTATCCTCTAAATAATATTAATTTATTTAATATTTGTCTTTTCGTAGATTTTACCGAATTAAATAATTTGACTTCATGATTTATTCGTACATCGATATACTTTTCACATTCAGCCCTTACAAGTTCTATTAAATGATTACAATTGTTAGGCAAATTATCAAACTGATGTGCATGCAAATTTTCAAATATGTTCACATTCAGAAAGTTTTGTTTAATACATGATAAACAATTATATTTTTCTGTAGCCTAGGTGTTCTGTTTTCATCATTACTAAAAAATTTTATTAATTTTTTTTTCTTGACATATTACTACGACATCTCGAGATGGATACGTCAACCAACCACGATTTTTAATAAAAATTAATTGACTACGAATACTGTGTATTTGACATTAAACTATTTACACAGTCCTCACATTTTATTGGCTTTATTAAAGAACTTGTTACGAATCCGCCAATATATACTATAATGTACTTGCTAGTGTCCAGTCCTGTTTTTTAATAGCCTTCACCCATCTTCGTTTTATGTCAACATTCCTTTGAAATCTGTAAAAATTTAAATATTAGGTTTGAAAAATCGAGGCGTACTTAATTATTTTTTTTTTGTCACAAAACTCTGATTTTTCTAATCACATTTTGCCAACTCTCCTTTTCCAGGGTGCTAAACATGAATCTGAAATTAATTTTGTTTGCGATTTTTTCAATTGAAAACAATATTTAATTAATTTTCAGCCATCTCGAAATGACGGGAATTGGTAAAATTTCATAAAAATTTGAGACTCACATAAAGTAAATAATTACTAAAAATATTTTACAGTAATTCATTCATTATTTTATAATAACAATATCACGTTAATCACTACACTATGTGAGCGAAGAAAATTATAAAGCTAACCCTGGAAACTTGTGACGTCAACCGAAAAATGTCGTGCATATTTACCTTTTATATATTCCCTTTTTTTACTTACCTAAAGAAGGAAACTTATCGCCTCTCTTCACCAACTCGATCACTTCTATTTATACAATGTTTTACAATATACACTTGCCCATGATAAAATGTCTAATTATCGAAGTCACAGCGATGCGTACACGTCAAATGCTAGGATACGACTGAGCGCTGGGCTCCAAATCAGGCTCCTAAGTGTTTTCACCAAAGTCGCTCTATAAGCCAGTCTAGGTGGTCTGTGATCGAGACCCTACAACGCCTGTGAGCTTGGGAAAAATGAATTGAAAATAGCATCTTCTTAGATAACAAATTCCGCCAACGCCAAACTAATAAAGCCTTCGGGCTGAAATTGTTACCACTTATTAAGGGTGCAAAGAGCTTCAAAAATCCTTAATTACAAGTGTCTGCGGTGAAAATTACACTAATTATTAGCAATTGAAAAAAGCGACCATTTTTGAGCTGTTGCGCATAAACAAATTATCCGAATTCAATCGGACTTGTCTCATTTTAAAGGTTTATTTAATACCTACCTTTTTTGTATAAACCTCTTTTCGTTGTGAATAATAGTTTTTTTACGCGAGTCAAAAAACCACTTTTCCATAACTTTGACCATCGTTTAAATAAAGTTTCCCAACTAGTCTCGATAGTCCAGGAAAATTAGCATTTCACCTCGGAAATGGATAAAGAAGGTTCGATTTTGATGAGACAAAGTGCGTTCTCTTCGTAATTGCATGCAGGTCAGAGTCTACAACGTCTCGTGCGGTGTTAATTTGTTTATTTATTAATAATCAATTATTATTAACAAATTAGCGTATTTCGGATATTACGTGGGTTGGAAAAGGCCAATTTTGATGCGGTAGAGCCCATTCTTCTTCTGATTAGTTGTACCTTAACTTTGGGAGACTCCCACCGATCTTCATTTGTTTATTGATTTTTATTCGATCATTAAGAGCAAATTAGGCAATCGGACTGGGAGAGGGGGATTTTCACGCGGTAATCGACGCTCTTCTCGTACTTGGATTACAAGGTGATCCAGAACCACTAAGGGCCACTAAGGGCAGACTGATTTTCATTTGTTCATTGATCTTCAATGAATTAGTATATACAAATTCGGGCTGTTATCTGTGAGCTGGACGAGAAAAGTCTGATTTTTATGGAATAAGTCACTTTGATCATCATCCGGGATATTCCAAAACCGTTAAGGTCCGAATGATCTTCATTTGTTTCTTTTTACTAATTAATCATTATAAAAAAATTACACGTGCAATCTGTAACTAAGACTTAGAATGGATAATTTTTAATCAAAGAGAAGTGGATAACATTTATTCATAATGATTCATGTTCTATATGGTCTTCAGCTTTTTGAGAATTCACTTCCTGCATTAGGGTCTTGAACTTTCTATATAAAACCACGTTCATCCCGTCCAAATCGGCTAGTCCTACTCCCGACCGCAGATATCACGTCTAATTTGTTTATAACAATCAAATAAAAACCGATAAACAAATGAAGATCGGTGGGGGTCCTTTACAGTTAAAGTACAACTAATAAGAAGAAGAATGAGCTTTACCGCATCAAGATTGGCCGTTTCCACCCCACGTAATATCCGAAATACGATTATTTGTTAATAATAATTGATTATTTATAAATAAACAAATTAGCGCCGCATGAGACGTTGTAGACTTTGATGTACATGCAATTACGAAGAGAACGCACTTTGTCCCATCAAAATCGAACCTTCTTTATGCAATTCCGAGGTTCGGC